>NW_023413336.1:93957-108640 GCF_903995425.1 Onychomys torridus
TCATTGGTAATGATGGTAAAAAAGTAAATCTCTGAATCTGTAAACAAGCCCACAATTAAATCCTTTCTTTTGTCAGAGTTGCCTTGGTCATGATGTCTCTTCACAGCAATAGTACAGGGACTTAGAGAGGCAGCTTTAGCAGAATCTTCTAGCCTATATTTTCTTTGTTTGAGTCCATAGGGAAGAGAATTGCAGTTACTATTTTGTACCCCAGTTGGAAAAGATCTTAACCCAGCATAATTATTGGTGTTGTGGCATGCCCTTACCTGCCACAACTTTCAGGGGATCAGAGAGAGTTTGCAAACCTCCCTCAGGCTACTTCATTGAACTGGACCAGTAGTCCATTCCTCAGTGACAGGTTATTTATGGGGAGGTGCCTAGGGGTTGGAAAAATAAAGGCAATTATAGCTTTGGTCATTTGTACCATTTCTAGTACCTGAATGCTGTGCTGGAGAAGACACAGCCTTGTCTGATTCTCATTCTCTACCTGAAAGGAATCAATGGGCCTCAGTAAAACTCAGAGAGCACAGGTGGGTGGGAGTGCCTAGCAGCCCCTGAAGTCTTCCTGCACTCCATCTCTTTTCAGCTCACTGAGGGGGACAGGATCTTGTCAAAACCAGTGTTCCATCTGTGTCTGGCTGGTGACACTTTCTCATCCTTCCCCTTGATTATGGAGAAGCTTCTGGAAAGGGCACATTGGCTTCAGGGAGGTGAGGACTGTACCATGTGACATTAGAAGTTCCTTTCTTTGACAATCTCTTGTATCCTGGAGAGCTCTGTCATCATCTGAGATGTCACCAGTGTTGTGGAGACACCCATGACCCTTAGGGCATTTGTCCAGTGCCTACAGGGCTCAACCAAAGACATGTTGTTGAAAAGACTGAGCAAGCTACTAGACAGAGAAAATAGAGAGCACAGACAGAGACACACAGAAGGAAGCTGGCATTTGGTCTCATGTAAAACAGCAAGAAATAGGTATTCCAGGGGAAAGCACTGGATTCCTCAACAGGGGGTTGGGAGCTTCCTGGAGGAGTTGGACTTGACCTAGGTCTCCCAGGAGTAGGGTTCAGCAGCTCCTCTGGGAAGCAATGGGCCTATCCTTCTCTGAGTTCCTAAAGGGCAGACCCAGATTTAGGCATTTCTGATGTTTAGTTTGGCAGAGTCAGGAGTTGACAGGCTGCTCTGCTGGAGGTCTGCTTTCCCTGAGTGAGGAAGGAATCAGGGGAACTATTTCAGTACCATCCACTCCATTCCTTTAGGAATTGTTACACTAAAAACAGGGAGAGCGAAGACATGCAGAGATGACCAGCCACACTAGTGGAAGCCCATGAACTGTGGACTGGTGGCTGTGGAGCCCCCATGGAAATGGACTATGCCCTCTGGATACAGAAGATGGTTGCTTGGCTCAAACCGTTTGAGGGGAACCCAGGCAGGAGGATCAGGATCTGTCCCTAGTCTATGGGCAGGCTTCTGGAATCCAGTGCCTGTGGTGTGACACCTTGCACAGCCTTGGTGCAGTGGGAAGGGTCTTGGACCTGCCTAGGCTCAGTGTGCTGGCCTCTACTGACTCCCCATGGGAGACCTCAATTTTGGGGATGTGGAAATGCGAGGTGGCTTGGGAAAGAGGGCTGGGATGGGAGGAGGGAGGAGGGGGTCTGTGGATAGCTTTGGAGTGAATTAGAAATTTTATTAATAAAGAAAATTGAAAAAAATAAGGGAGAGGAAACTGCCCTGCCAAAGCCTGAGGTTCTCATCACAACCACTAACAGGGCAGGAATCACCAAGCATTGCTGTCTGCCAGTGAGTCCTCAAGTTTCTGATATCCCAGCTGCGTGGTGGCCCACAGGTCTCCAATGTAGCCTGAGAGCTTTTAGAGGCAGTGTATTAGGATAGAGACTGTCCCCTTCCTGACTTCTGTCAGTGTCCTCAGCTCTAAGTGAGGAAGGGTAGGTGAATCTGATGACCAAGTTTTTGTCCTGCATGACTTTTCCATCAATATGAAGTTCTGAAGCATCCAGGAAATGACTTGGGCACCCCTACACTCTCTGAGTGCTTGTGGATAGTCCCAGATTTCTTCTGGCTCTGACAAAGGAGGACTGAAGGCTTTGAAGTGAAGCTGCATCCTGTGCAACTGTGAATAGGCCCAAGGAAGTTGTCTCTTGGGTCACCTTGTGCAGGGAGGCAGAGGAAACCAGCTGACTTCAGACACACCCTCTACCTATAAAGGAATGGAAGAATTGACAGCCACAGAGGGAGAGAATCAAGTCCAGGCTTTCAGAACCTGCTAGGGCAGTGTCTCATCTGGTAGTCCCTTCCTGAGTATCCTTCTGTGTGTCATCTGTCACTGAGATAAAGCAGTGTGTAGGTCAGGCATTGTCCCTTGGCTTCCAGAATTGGATATTCCTGAGATAGCTGACCTTGGCTAGCATGGACTGTCAGTGTGATACAACATCTAAAAGGACACAGTTCACCTCATGTCATTCATTTGTTCTGGTTCCACCAAGTATATTTCTGAAGCCATAGTCGAGCATTCTGCAGATTGTGCAATCCAGGCTGAACATGTTACCAGCTCTTCACTTCCAGGGCTCTCCGTAAATTCAAAGGGTGAAGAGGGGCTCTGGTAAAGCTCGTAGGGCTAAGTACCTTTGACTGACATTCTCAAGATCCAAAGGACAGTTTACACCACACTGACTGTGTCACCTTTCCTAAGCCATATGCATTGTCACAGGTGGCTCCAGATGAAGGGATTGGCCTTTTATGTAGCTTTAGGTGATGTTCAATAGCAGTGACACACAACATACTCTCCCCACAACTGTGACATGTTTGATTTTCTCACTGAGAATGTCTTTACATCACCCTGATAGCCTCTCACTAGCCAGTCATCTTTCCTCAAACTCAATGCATGAATAACAACCCTCTTCATGGGAGTGTTTGTTCTTGGTGCCTGAAGGCTCACCTGGGGAGCCCCAGTATTATCTCCAGTCTGACCTGTCAAATGTTGATCACACCTTTGCTATCATGATGACTGTAGTGTATTCTTGCTGAAGCTTTTGGGGAAATTTTCATCATGACCTATGGGACTTAGTTTTGTTCTGACAGGACACCCAGAATTCCCTCACTACCCCCACACATTGTAATAGCCCTGTGGTTATTCCTCAATGTGAATATTCACTACAAGAGACTGGTCTTTCCTCCCCATCATCTAACCTCATTTCCTAGCAATCTTTATTTCTCATCTTATTGATTAGAGCTCTTAGAGAAGGAAAGTGGCATTTCCTGGGCTGTTTCTGGAAACTGTGTCTTCAACTTCCTACAGGTAAGTAGTGAAAAGGTTCTGATGAAGCAGAGAGAGATCTCTGGGTTTGTAAGGAGGAGGTGCTGAAGGGTATATCTCCTGTGTCTCTGGGAAGGCTCCTGAAAAGGGCAACTACTGGTTAATTGGGGAATAGTTAGCAGGTAGATGAATGCTGTTGGGAGTGACCCTAACAGTCCCTTCCCTGAACATTCTACTATACCCTGGAGAGCCCTTAGCATCCTCTTTGATGTCTCCACTGTTGAGGCAACACCAACTGCCATTTAGGGCATTTTTACAGTGCCTCTGGGATTCACAAAGACATGTTGGTGATACTGAGAAAGATACTTGGGAGAGAGAATGGACAGTCTAGAGTAGAGAGAGAGAGAGGGGCAGAAGGAAGCTGGCCATCTGTCTCAGGGTAAAACATCAAGAAATAAATGTTCCAGGTGAAGGTGCAGTGAGTTTTATGCAGAGGATAGGGAGCTTCCTGGAGGAGGTAGGCCTTGAGCTGGGCCTTCCAGGAATGGGGCTCAGCAGCTGGAAGACTTTGGGAAACAATGGGTCTATCCTGCTTCTCTGGGTTCGTAAATAGCAGACACAGAGTGGAGGATTTCTGAGGGCTAGTTTAGCAGATATCCAGGAATTATCAATCTGCAGCTACTGGGCTTTAATTTTATTCTGAGTAGAATCAGGGCAGCAAGAGGCACAGAATGATAGATGAAAGATCCCTGTCAGGATAGGGTGTTGCTGAACCTCACCCTCAGGTGATTCCTTTAGGGTTCAGGGATATTGATGCTAATAACAGGTAGATAACTCCCCTGGGTATTCACCAAGGTCCCAGCCATTCCCAGCTGGTCCTAGACACAGGTGGTCAGGGCTTGGTAGTGCTAAGCACTACAGACTCCAGGACTCACCAGCATTACATCAGATACAAGCTGAGGTTGTCCTCCAAAACAGCATGGTTGGACCAGTTTATGACTTCCAGGACCTATGGGACTGAAGTATATGTGAGGTACAAATTGTGGTGGGGGACAGGGATATGGATTATATGCTCCAGCTTGAGGATAGCCTCCCTGTTCTTTCAGGACTTCATGGGTTCCAGACATTCCCTCTTCCTCCGGCCTCTACTTGGGAGTTAGTGTAAATATTACAGCTTTGATGGGAATGGCACCCCCCAACAGAAGTGTTATAACTCTGCCCTATCAGGCAAAGTTTCCCCTGTGGAAATATCACAGTTCTGCTCTAGTATGGGAAGGTTTCCCAGTGCAAGTGTTACAGCTCTACTCTGAAAGTTATCCTGGCAATCGGGAGACAAGAAATACCACAAAGTCACACCATACAACACACTTCACACAAGATATTTATTTTGAGGGAAAAACCCAAGAAGGTGGCTGCCTCTGCCTAGGTGGGAAGTACCAGGAAACTGAGAAGAAGTCAGTCTATGTGTGGGGGTCTTAGGAATGGGGAACTATCCAGTTTGGCATGGGATTTGTGGGACTTTTGTTGCCTGATCTTGGGGAAAGCTCAGAGGTTGCTGGGATTCTGTGCTCAGGGATAGGTGGGATTTTGTGGCCTGATCTTGAGGCATGCTCAGAGATTGGTGGTATTTTTTTTTCTGACCCTGGTCATAGACTTGGGATCAAGTCAGGATCAGTATGTTCTTTCTTTGGCCCTGGTCTCAGAGTCAAATAATGGTCTAGGAGCTCTTTCCTTGGCTCTTTAACCCTACACTTAGCATTACCTCTCCTGGTCCTATGACATTCAGCTATACAAGTTCACTTGAGTTTATCTACCTCTAGGAACTACTGGGAAGGCATCATCCCAACTCTCCACCCTCACTGAGCAAGATGAGAAGATGAACAAGGTAGGAAAACTGACAATTTAGCTACAGAGGATAACCTGTGAGAGAAATGAACTGCATGGTATCCTGACCCATTATACCAGCAATGATTTGAACAGCAGGTAGTCATTATATCCAGTTCTCAGTTGACTGTCTTGAAACCACCATGTCAAGCCCAGCTTTCCTCAGAGACAAGATGTCTTCCATGGTGTCCTCATGCCCAAACTAATTTTCCCAAGTGTATTTGAGAGGCAGAACTTGATGCCTGGGTAGGGATGAGATGGAGGACACAATCTGTTCTGCTTCATTCAAATGAAAAGCAGAGCCTGTGGCCAGAATCACCATCTTGGTGTAGGAGCAGTAGTGTGTGATTGCTCATCATGCATTTCAAGATGTCTTGACAGGTGTTGGATTGTGAGAATTGTATGGTGTTGTGATTTTATATTGTGTCTTTGTTCTTGACCAGCTGGTGAGTGTGCTGATGGCTCTTGGTAGAGTGGTCTCATAGTAGGGATTTGTTAGGATAACAAAGGAGGGGAATTATAGGAGAGAGTGAAAAAGAAAAAGGACAAATCAGAGGGTAACATGGTCAAAGCCATACTTTGGGTGCAATGACAGTCAACAGGATTTGGATTATGTGTACTTAGACATAAGGGTGATATCCACTCAGCAGTTCTGTCCAGGTAAGTGTGCCCCACAGCTGATGAGTCAATGAGAAAAGGATAGTCTGAGATATCCTTGAAGACTGACAGGCCTGCAGCAAGGCAGTTTTTCATAAGAATTTGTAATTTAGTTCTCAGGCTTGGGCAGTGGGTGAAGGGAGTAAGGAGCTTGTGTTGAGGCTTATTGCTTATGTGCAAGAATTTTGGTAGTCCACTGATAACTCTAACTTTACATCATGGTGATCCAATAAGATACAAAGGGTTATTCCATTTTTTTATCTGTTGAGGTTTGCCTTTGAGTATGTGTTCAGTTTTAGAGAAGGTTCCATGAGGTGCTGAGAAGAAGGTTTATTCTTTTGTGTATGGGTGAAACGTTCTATAGATGTCTGTTAAGTCCATTTGAGTTATAACAACTGTTAGTTCCCTTCTTTCTCTGTGAAGTTTCTGTCTGGCAGACCTGTCCATTGGTGATAATGGGGTGTTGAAGTCTCCCACTATCGGTGTGTGGGGTTTGATATGTAAAAGAAGCTTTAGGAATGTTTCTTTTAAAAATATGGTTGCCCTTGTCTTTGGAGAATAAACGTTCAGAATTGAGACTTCATCTTAATGGATTTTTTCCTGTGATGGATATGTAATGTCCTTCTCCATCTCTTTTGATTAATTTTAGTTTGAAATCTAATTTGTTAGAGATTAGGATAGCTACACCAGCTTGTTTCTTAAGTCCATTTGATTGGAAAATCTTTTCCCAATCTTTTACTCTGAGGTAATGTCTGTCTTTGAAGTTGAGGTGTATTTCTTGTATGATCTTGCAGAAGGATGGATCCTGTTTTTGTATCCATTCTGTTAGCCTGTGTCTTTATATAAGTGAACTGAGACCATTAATATGAAGAGAACTTAATGACCAGTGATTGTTTTTCCTGTTATTTTGGGTTTTGGTGGTGGTGGTGGTGGTGGTGTGTATGTGTTTCCCTTCTTTGGGATTTGCAGGTTTGATATCATCTATTGCCTGTGTTTTCATGGATGCAGCTTACTTCTTTGGGTTGGAGTTTTCCTTCTAGTAATTTCTGTAGGGCTGGATTTGAGGAAAGGTATTATTTAAATCTGGTTTTCTCATGGAATATCTTGTTTTCTCCAACTATGGTGATTGAAATCTTTTCTGGGTATAGTAGTCCATGGTCTCTTACTTAATGTCTGCAAAATATCTGTCCAGGACCTTCTGGCTTTCATGGACTCCACTGAGATGTTGGATGTAATTCTGATAGGTCTGCCTTTATGTGTTACTTGGCCTTTTTCCTTTGAAGCTCCTAATATTCTTTCTTTATTCTGTATATTTGGTGTTTTGATTATTATGTGGTGAGAGGACTTTTTTGGTTCAGTCTATTTGGTGCTCTGTAAGCTTCTTGTATCTTCATAGGCATGTCCTTCTTTAGGTGGGGAAAATTTTTCTATGATTGTGTTTAATATGTTTTCTGTGCCTTTGAGCTAGAATTCTTCTCTTCTATCCCTATTATCCTTAGGCTTGGTCTTCTCCTGGTGCCCCAGATTTCCTGGACGTCTTGTGTTATGACTTTGTTGGATTTGACATTTTCTTTACCGATGAATCTATGTCCTCTATCATATCTTCAATGTCTGAGATTCTCTCTTCCCTCTCTTGCATTCTATTGGTTATGCTTGCATCTGTAGTTCCTGTTCATTTACCCAGATTTTCCATTTCCAGAATTCCCTTGGTTTGTGGTTTCTTTATAGCCTCTATTTCAATTTTCAAGTCTTGAACTGCTTCTTTTATCTGTTTGATTTTTTTTCTTTATCTTCTTTAAGACATTTACTGATTTCTTAATTTTTTTGTTCATCTTCTCGATTTCTTTAAGGGAATTTTTCCTTTTCTCTTTAAGGACCTCTATCATCTTCATAAAGTTATTTTTAAGGTTGTTTTCTTCTGCTTCATCTGCATTGGGATATTCAGGTCTTGCTGTTAGAGAAACACTAGGTTCTGGTGGTGCTATATTGCTCTTTATGTTGTTGAATGTATTCTTACACTGCCATTTACCCATCTGGGTTTAGGATAATTACAGGAACAGGTGTTGCTTCTTGTGATGTTTTTCTCAGATATGTCTTTTGTTCCTTTACTGTCTTTTGTCCTAAATAGTCAAGGATTCTGGTGATTGGCTGGTTGTCAGATCAGGTAAGGTTGTCTCAGCTGAGATTTGGGGAAATTGGATGCCTAGATCAAGCATATCATCCATTTCTTCTGGCAGGAGTGCGCTTTATTTGTGCCGATGGGCTGTGCTCTTCCAACTGGTGTGGGTTGTTCTTGTGCCTATGGAGCCTGTTCAAAAACTGGTGTAGTTTTTGCCTGTGCCTGTTCTTCCAAGTGCTGTAGGTGATACTTGTGCCTACAGAGTCTTCTGATGTAGCTGGAGAAGGCTACATCATGGGGGGGGGGGGCGCTCTTCTTCCAGTTGGTGCAGATGGTGCTTGTGCCCCTAGGGGATCTTCTTCCAGTTGGTGTGGGTGGTGCTTGTGCCCCTAGGGGATCTTCTTCCAGTTGGTGTGGGTGGTGCTTGTGTTCTAGGGGTTGCTGACTTTGAGGGGGATGGTTTGCCAGGGAAAGGACTGAACTCACTGGAATTGCACCAGGATAAACACTTCTCTCCTTAGGCCAGTGGTTCTCAGTCTTCCTAACACTGCAGCCCTTTATACAGTTCCTCTTGTCATGGTGACCCCCCCCCAACTATATAATTACTTCATTGTTACTTAATAACTATAATTTTGATGCTGTTATGAATTATAATGCAAATATCTGATATACATGATGCCTGATACTTGACCCAAGTGAAAGTGTCCTTGCACCCCCCAAAGGGGTCATGGCCCACAAACTGAGACTCTCTCCCATGCTTTCTGGATTTGCATAACTGTTTTATAAAATAGAATAAAATATTGTAGACAGAAGTCAAGTCAGGTAATTTACTACAGTAAACCAGCATATCATTTTACCTCTTAAGTCTTTATAGGAAAGCTTAAATAATAGTTAAACTTGCATGGGTACTATGTATAAAGAAGAACAGGCACAGGCATCTGCTATCTGAAAGCTAATGTACTTTTTGATACCTGGTATAATTCATAGGAAAGATGAGATAGAGTTAAGTATTGGTTATGAGTACAGATCAAGGTCATCTTTTAACTTCATTTGAAAATGCCAGGTCAGTGAGATAAGAGTCAGTCAGTTACCTAAGCAAAATACATCCAAGGCAAGAACAGACCCAGATGGCAAACAACAGCTTTCTATAAACAAGGCCAATTTACTATGCTGCTCATTCCAAAAGCTATTATCAAATATCCATTCTTGAGTAGTCATGAAACTATTAATAACAATTTCAAATATTAGAGGAAGTACTTGCTCACCTTAATGAAGACACTTTGATTGCTTAGGGGCAATAATATGACAAGAGGCAGAATAAAGGATTCAAGTTATATTGTGTGATAAATGGCACTGTGAATATTTACTTAAGCTATTTACTTCCTCGTCTAGACAAAGGCTGAATGGCAGTACCACCTTTCAGTTCACAAAGCATTTGGACCACCAACTTCCTAACATTCCCCTGTAAGTCCTGTTTGAAACAGTATGGCCTCCTCTTGGATGCTGATTTTTATTTTAGTCAAGGATGATCAAAGATTTTTATTTTAGTCAAGGATGATCAAAGACATTAGTGTGTATACTAATTTCCACATATACAATTTTACATCACTTTGCTGACACAATACTAATTTCATTAGATATACAACACAGATTGTTTATACTTTGCCTTGTCTCAGTTACTATATGCATATGCTATGCCTAAAAACTAAAAATATTAATATTATGATACTGTTATCACTTTTATCCCTGAAAACCAAGAATTCAAAATTCAAAGGCCTGGCTTTCAACCCCAAGTATCAATATGAACACGTGAGCTATTTTATCTTCTTTATATATAGAAAAATCTCAAATGTAAATAACATTGTAAGACTTTAAAATGTCCAAGTCCAAATGTCAGATGTCAATTATAGGTTTAAATATTTGAATAATTTTATTGTTGGTCTTGTGAATTTTGAATAGGTTCACCAACTACTATAGAGCTACTATAATAAAAAACAGCTTGGTACTGGCATAAAAACTGATATGTGGACCAATGGAATCGAATTGAAGACCCTGACACTAACCCTCACACCTATGAACATATAATTTTTGACAAAGAAGCCAAAAATGTACAATGGAAAGAAGAAAGCATCTTCAACAAATGGTGCTGGCATAACTGGATGTCAATGTGTAGAAGGCTGCAAATAGATCCATATCTGTCACCGTGCACAAAATTTAAATCCAAGTGGATCAAAGACCTCAACATAAATCCAGCTACTCTGAACCTGATAGTAGAGAAAGTAGGAAGTACTTGTGAACGCATTGGCACCAGAGATCACTTTCTAAATATAACTAACACCAGTAGCACAGACACTGAGAGAAACAATCAATCAATGGGACCTGTTAAAACTGAGACACTTTTGTAGAACAAAGCACACAGTCAACAAGACAAAGCAACAGCCTACAGAATGGGAAAAGGTCTTCACCATCCCCACATCTGACAGAGGGCTGATATCCAGAATATATAAAGAATTCAAGAAATTAGACATCAAAATGCCCAACAGTCCAATTAAGAAATGGGCTATAGAACTAAACAGAGAATTCTCCACAGAGGAAGTTCAAATGGCTGAAAGACATTTAAGGAATTGCTCAACATCCCTAATTATCCGGGAAATGCAAATCAAAACGTCTCTGAGATACCACCTTACACCTGTCAGAATGGCTAAGATCAAAAACACAGAAGACAGCTTATGCTGGAGAGGATATGGAGCAAGGGGGACTCTCCTCCACTGCTGGTGGGAATGCAAGCTTGTACAGCCACTTTGGAAATCAATATGGTGCTTCCTAAGAAAATTGGGAATCCATCTCCCCCAAGACCCAGCTATAGCATTCTTGGGCATATACCCAAGGAATGCTCAATCATACCACAAGGGCATTTGCTCAGCTATGTTCGTATCAGCTTTGTTTGTAATAGCCAGAACCTGGAAACAACCTAGATGCCCTTCAACTGAAGAATGGATAAAGAAAATATGGTACATATACACAATGGAGTACTACTCAGCAGAGAAACACAATGACATCATGAGGTTTACAGGCAAATGGATGGATCTAGAAAAAATCATCCTGAGTGAGGTAACCCAGACTTAGAAGGACAAACACGGTATGTACTCACTCATAGGAGGATACTAGATGTAAAACAAAGATGACTAGACTGCTACACAACTCCAGGGAGGCTACCTAGAAAACAGGAACCTAGGAAAGACCCAAGGATTACCCAATGACAGAGAAATGGATGAGATCTACATGAACAACCTGGATGACAGTGGGAGTAATGAAGGGCAAGGTTTGAAGGAAAGAAAGCTTAGGGGAGCAGGACATCCCAGCTGGATCAAGAACAGAAAGGGAGAACAAGGAATAACAGACCATGATAAATGAAGACCATATGAGAACAGGAATAGGCAGAGTGCTGGAGAGGTCCCCAGAAATCCACAATGATATATCCTCTGTAGTCTGTTGGCAATGGTCAAGAGAAAGCCTGATCTGACCTAGTCTGGTGATCAGATGACTAAACACCCTAACAGTCGTCTTGGAACTCTCATCCAATAACAGATGGAATGGATGCAGAGATCCTCAGCCAGGCCCCAGGTGGAGCTTAGGTGTCCAACTGTCGAGAAAGAGGAGGGTCTGCAAGAGCATGAATTGTTGAATCCAAGATTGCAAAAAGCACAGGGACAAATAGCCAAACGAATGGAGGCACCTGAATTATGAACCAAAGGCTGTGGAGCCCCCAGCTGGATCAGGCCCTCTGGATAAGTGAGACAATTGAATAGCTTGAACTGTTTGGGAGGCACCCAGTCTATGGGACCAGGATCTGTCCTTAGTGCATGAGCTGGCTGTTTGAAACCTTGGGCTTACACAGGGACACTTTGCTCAGTCTGGAAGGAGGTGACAGGACCTCCCTGTACTGAATCCACCAGGTTTAAATGAATCCCCTGTGGTGCCTTGATCCTGGAAGACATGGGAAAGGAGGGGAGGGGCTGAGGGGAAGGTGGTGGTGGGTGGGGGAGTGGGGAGGACAGGGGAACCCATGGCTGATGTATAAAATTTAAAACACATAATAATAAAGAAAAAAATTAAAAACAAACAAACAAACATATTTTGCTAAAGCAAAAAGGGGAAACTAGGGGCTCGTCATTCCTCTCCACATGCTCTTCTTTCCCTTGTATTATATATTTTAAATTTTTTATCAGTGGATTCTGATGGAGCATCCACTACAGATAAACACTGGAGAGCTCCTGTTGCAAATCGCCCTCTGGAGCAATGGAAGGATCTTTCTACAAACACTTGGAGGGGAACCAATCTGGTGTTGGTGTGGGCCTGGAGTTCTGATTATGTCTTTCCTCAGGACAAATGACATTCCTCATTGGGTTTCTGAGCACTGAGTGCACCCTGTGACTGCAGCTGAAACCCAACATGGCAGAAACCTATTGGGCCTTGTGAAAAACTCTCCCCTTCCAATGCCAATAGGAATTGAAAGCCCAATAGGGACAGCTTTGGCAAGCATTAATGTAAGCCTAGGAACTGCAGCCACATGGTTGGATTCTCCAGAAGGTAATGTATGATAACTGCTTTTTCAAGTATGTTTGAGAACGTGTCACCCAGTCACCTAGGAGATTAAGGATAACACTGAAGATCACTGACCTCCATTTATTAACAGTAGCATCCCAGCTAAGCATTTTCAGTCTCACAATCCTATTCAAGCTGGGGCAGTACCTACTAGTCAGGAGTGGCTCTGTATAACATTTTTTGGCCTCCTGAAATTCATTTAGCCCCCTTTGAAGATACCTTAAAATTTGTGAGTCTGAATGTAGCCATTATGAGACCATTAGTTCTGCTCCTTGTGAGCTGCCTGTTTTTCCTTTATGGTTCTAAGTTGTTCTTTTGCAGAACTGCCAGCTTGGGTCGTGCTGAGGTCAAGAAAAATGGGCCTTGACAGTTCGTGCCCCTGGAGTTGTGTCCATGCCAATGGATACCCATATGCTCCAGAAGAGAATTTGACATCACTGCTGCCATAGTTGCTATTATAACAGTGACAACCACCGCTACTACTGTTTCTGGGATTGCCATTTCATAATTGGATACCACAGCTAGCACAGTGGAGACCCTGGCAGCAAAAGTAGCTACCACAGTTAATTAATTTTTTATTCTATTGGGCATGACAAATTTAAATCAATAGTTATATACATTTCGATTGGCTTTGAAAGTTATAAAGTTACAAACTCAAGTTCCATTTGCTCTCAGGATACCATCTTACAAGGACTCCAATTTGCAGTAAGGCTCCTTAGGGAAGGGAATGGCTCAGTTGCCTTTAGCCTACCGGCTATGTGTGGGTTAAAACTTCTGTTTGTCTTTTCTGTGTCAAACACACAGATTGCAAGCCCAGCGCCACTTAGAGATCTTTGGCAACAGTTAACTCTGCAGCTCTCACACAATTGAACCTGTATGATAATGAGTATTCAGAGACTGGTAATGCCTGGACAGAACGCCTGTGTGGCCTGGACATGTGTCTCCATGATGGGTAAGGTGACCTGCTGTCGTCCCACGCAACCTAAGTTATTTTTAGTAAAAGGGGGGACCTGTAGGTCCCTGGCCCCCGCATTGTGTAACTGTTGCATTGCTTGCCCACCTTGACCTTGATATCCTCCCTATGCTAATTCCCTTCGAGAATCCACCCTCCTGAATGCTTAAGGGAAGCTCCTTGTCTGTGTATCCAGCATATTGGGCATTAACAGCTTAGATGCAAGATTGTAAAACATCAGAAGCAGTGTTGGGGATTTAACTCAATGGTAGAGTGCTTGCCTACCAAGCACAAGGCCCGGGGTTCAATCCTCAGCTCCAAAAAAAACAAACATCAGAAACGAACTTCTGCCCTCCAGGGTTCTCCCATTGTGCTGTAAGCCTGTATTTAAGACCTCCTCCCTCCTTCAATAAAAAGAAGAAGAAAAAGAAGAAGGAGGAGGAGATGAAGAAGAAGAAGAAGAAGAAGAAGAAGAAGAAGAAGAAGAAGAAGAAGAAGAAGAAGAAGAAGAAAGAAGAAGGAGGAGGAGGAAGGAAGAGGAGGAGGAGGAAGGAGGAGGAAGGAGGAGGAAGGAGGAGGAGAAGGAGAAGTCATCAAGATCATGATGGGGAGAGGGAGATACTCTTGTACCTTCATTGCCAACCAGAGCCGTGGTGACATCCAGGCCTGGGCTACAACTTCAGGACAAATCTGTATGCATGTTGCAAACACAGCCAGAATCTGTTTTCATATCCATGGCCTGTATGGCCACCAAGGGTCACACAGAGGTAGGTAGGGGTCTGGGCTGTCATCAAGAACCATGTTAATGTCTAAGGTGTGTGTTCCTGTAGGAGCCATACAGATCTGAGTGGCCTGTGCTGCCACCAGGGACCCTGGCATCCTCCAGGCCTAGGCTGCTGTCAAAGGCCATGTCTGGGTCTATGGTCCTGCCACAGACTTGGTCTATGTTGATGTCAGTGGCTCCTGTTACTTCTGAAGACAGGATAGGGATGTAAAGAGTTAACCCCACTTTTTGCAGAACTTGGCACTAGTGAGAACTGAACTGGCCCCTCACCCACTGCAGTATTGTGGAGAGTGGGTTCTGCACCTGGACTGAGCAGCACAGTAGAGCTGACCCTGTTGGTTGTGGTGTCAGTGAGCTGGCCCTGAGGCTGCGAGAGCAGAAGAGCTGAGTCTACCCACTTCTTCCTTG
>NW_023413337.1:0-3088 GCF_903995425.1 Onychomys torridus
TGATGTAGTTTCCTCTGAGGGTTACATTTGAACCAAACTAAAGGTACCTGAGGCTGGAAGGGTCCTACAGAGCTTCCCTCAGTAGACAGACCTAAGGAGGGACTTGTGGGGCCAAAGACAAGTTCCTCTGCACACCTTCCAACTCTTTCTCTCTTAATAGGAGCGCAGGGGTAGAGAGGGATTACCACAGAGAGATGATTGATAAAATGACTCCCACACCAAAAAGCCAAAGAAAATTTGTTCATCCACGCCTCAACTTCCTCCATGCACCATAATTTATACAAAATGCCGTCTCTTTTACTGCAGGGTGCCTGATTTATAGATTGGGCATCTGTTTCATATAAAGGGCTCTGAATGGAACAACAGCCTATGTTCTAACAAAACAGGATTCCTACATAAATCACTTCCGACCTAGCAGATACCTCACGCTGAATTTCTGTTAAATCCAACCATATTTTTCTTTTCCTCAGAGCTTATCCCGCAGGTAGCTATTAAGACAGAAAAACAGGTATGTATTTCAAGCTGTTAAAAGACCACAAAATAGCAATAATAAATCTAGAAATCAGTTTATTTCTTTAGATTTTTCCTATTATACAGCTTTTATAAAAAAAAATAAATGTTTTCAGGATGAAATATTTAAAGCAATCAATGTCTTCAGAGATCTTCTAGCCCAGGAATTTGCAGACAAATGAATTTCCTTGTTCACTCCTATCCCTTGCTCATTGCAGGCATTACTAATTGATCACTTCTTTCCTGACCAGGTTGCTTGAGGCCTTACTATAATTCTCAACCCAAAGTTCAGGCAGCCCCTATGAAGGAGATCTATTCAGTTGCAGATTGGAACTATGGAGTTGAAGGAACTCTGCAAGGTCACAAGCAAGTCAGTGACACCCATGGAACATACTTTCAAGTACTTGGTATTCTCCATGACCCACACTACCTGAGTATGAATTGTCTCGATGTGCACGGTTCTTGTTTCGTTCTTCAAGTGAGCAATTCTCTTTTCTTAGAAATGAAACAAAAGTTTTATAGACCAAAACAATCCCAATTAGCTACGTTTTTTTTTTTTTTTTTTCAAATAAGGAATCTACCAGGGATGTAGCTCAGTTGGTAGAATGCTTGCCTAACATGCACAAAACCCCAGATTCAATTTCCATAACAAATAAACTGCGGGGCCGTGAGATGGTTTAGTGGGTAAAGGTGCTTGCTGCCAAGCCTGACAAGCAAAGTTCTGTCCCCCAAACCCACTCTGGTGGGGGGGAAAGGGCAAAACAGACACCTGTAGGGTGTTCTTTGACCTCTGCCCACCCTTATACACACCCACAGACATATATATTCATACACACACATATACACACCCACAGACATATATATTCATACACACACATCCACAAACACACACCCACAGACATATATATTCATACACACACGTCCACAAACACACATCCACAGATACATCCACACATCCACAGACACACACATACATCTACAAACTCACATACACAGACATGCATGCACACACACACAATAAATAGTGTAATATTTTAATAATTGGGTATGATGGCACACATCTATAATCCCAGCACTAGAAGGTGGAAGCAGGAGGATCAGGAGTTCAAGGACATTCTTAGCTACATATGGAGTCTGAAGCCAGTGTGAGCTACAAGAGACTTTTTCTCTAAATAAGTAAGCAAATAAATAAATAAATAAATAAATAAATAAATAAATAAATAAATAAAATCCTTTTTAAAAGAAGAACTTACCTATCCTTCCAACACAAATGGTTTAGAAACTCCTAGACACCTGCCACACTAAATATTATTCTGTTTTGGCAATAATCTTCTTATCAACGTGCTTCCTCCTCGGTGCAGAAGCCATAATTATGATTAAACAGGAAATTACTTTTCATCTGGGCTCCCACGAAGGCCCAGGCGAAGAGCCTGGTGCACAGACAAGACCCTCCCGCACCGAAGCACGGCAGAAGCTCATTAAGCAATCTATCACAGTCTCTAATAAACTTCAATGAGGCTTTCATTTCTTCCTTTGCCTCAAACAAAATTTCTCAGAATTGCTGAGTGTCAGAGCCAGACAGGACTTTACAATCCAAGTGATTAAGCAACCCACAAGGAAGCATGGACTTCTAGAAACGCTTTGGCCAGTAACGTAGCCATGGCCCAGGTCTCCCAGTTCTAAGTTCCTTCTAATTCAGCAACTACAATGGTGAGATGAAAATGAGGCATTTATCACAGGGTGTAGTACTGTTCACCCTACAATCCCATCACTCCGGAGGAGGAGGCAGGGGGACTTTGAGTTTCAGGCTTTTCTGAGCCACATAGAGTAACCCTGCCTCAAAAAAAACAAAAAATAAAAATAAAAAGAGGTATTTCCGGTATAGCATATAATCCAAACTATCCTGGGTTTTCTTTTGTTGCTGTTGTTTGTTCCTCTGTGTAGCCCAGACTGTCCTAGAACTCACTTTGTAAACCAGGCTGGCCTCAAACTCAGAGATCTGCCTGCCTCTGGCTCCTGTGTGCTGGGTTTAAAGGTGTGTGCCAGTACCACCCAGCTTATACTGAGTTTTCTAAACTATGTGAACAAGACCCTGGGTTTAATACCAACAAAAGAAAAACAAAGATGGATCCGTGGCTGAAACTTAGTGGTAAGGTGTGTGCTTAGCTTGGGTGAAGCGCTGGCTTCTAACCCAGCACCAACCAAACAAAACTATAATATAAAATGGATCACAGAGGTCTGGTTAAAATGCAGAATGTCATTATGCATGTCCCAGACAGGGACTGAGATTCAGCATTTCTAACAGAAACCCACAATCCAGATCTATGTCCTGGTGGTCTCTTTACTGTAAGAGAACCATCTGGCATTAACAGCATATCTTTACCCCTGACCAACCACACATGCTGATCATCACTGAGGTCACCCCAGATTCTTTGGAAGTGAGATGGCTTTTACATGGCACGTTAGTTACTTTTCCTGTCACTGTCACAAAAGAGCTGACAAGAGCAACCTAAGGAAGAAGGGCCTGTTTGGGCCCCAGGTTTGAGGGGCTCCAGTCCGTCATGGCAGAAAAGACCAG
>NW_023413338.1:0-23375 GCF_903995425.1 Onychomys torridus
TTTGTTTTTTTAAGACAGGGTTTCTCTGTGTAACCCTGGTTGTCCTAGAACTTGTTCTGTAGACCAGACTGACATGAAGCCCTAAAGGTCCTCTTGCCTCTTTTAAATTTAAAAGATTAAAGGCATATAATACCATTGCCTCGCTATGCTATATACTTTTGTCTTGTGTGATTAGTTTACTTTGTTTTTCCTGTACTGAAGAACAAACCCAGGGTCTTATGCACTTTAAAGAAGTCACACTGAGCCACATCCCCAGTTCTGTGTTGTGTGTGTGTGTCTGCATGTGTGCTGTGGATTCAGGTCACTGGGGTTTGATCCTAGTGCCTTGAGCCCACTAGGTAAGCATCTTACCACTGAACTACAGCCCCTACCCCATCTTATAATTTTTTTAATTTAAATTTTTATTTTATATGTACGAGTGTTTTGCTAGAATGCACATATGCATGTGGTGCTAACAGAGGCTGAGAGGGTGATGGATCTCCCAGAACTGGAGTTATGGGTAGCTGTAAGCCTCCCTGTGGGCCCTCTGAAAGATCAGCAAGTGCTCCTAACTATGGAGATATCTCTCTAGCCCACTTTTCTCTAATTATTGCTTTGAGATGAGATCTCATTGAATTTCATTTGGCATTCTCATGCCTCAGCCTCTCAAGTAGAGTAGAAAGCATTACAGAAGACAATTCCAGGCCACAGGAGCTTGAGGCTGGGACTGGATACTTCCTCACCCCTCAGAGGAACAGGAAGCTGAGCAGCCACCATATTTCATAGCACCCATCATAGAAATCAGGTGAAATCCAGCCTGTTCCCCACCCAGTGTCCTTTAACAGCAAACATGGGAGATGGACTCTGCTTGCTCCCCTACACACTGACTTCCCAACACTGTGTCTGTACTTCTGTCCCCACCATCGCCTGTCTTGTCCCCCCACACACACACACCTGTAATGAGCTCAGCCCTTCTCAGCCCTTCCTGGCTGGGGGATTCCTTCCCCTGTTTGGCTTCCACTGAAGTGTGTCCTCTCTGGGGCAGCACCTCCTGTGCAGCTTCTGGAATGATGTGAGAGATGTTTGTTTTCTCCCAGGGGAGAGTCCTTTCTCTTCTCCTGATTGCTGATTGTCCTCAGGCCTTCCTCCTCCTCCTTCTCTTCCTCCTTCTCCTCTTCTGTCCAGGGATGCTGGCACCTGTCTGTCTGTCTTTTCACTAATTCCCATGGTGACCTCTCAACCACCTGGAGACTTTACTCCCAAGGACCTTCGTTACTTCTCCTCTTACACTACCCTGTGATCACACTGTTGATCTGTCAATGGAACCAACCTGTGATCACACTGTTGATCTGTCAATGGAACCAGGCTGTGATCACACTGTTGATCTGTCAATGGAACCAACCTGTGATCACACTGTTGATCTGTCAGTGTAACCAACTCTGTGATCACTCTGTTGATCTGTCAATGGAACCATCCTGTGATCACACTGTTGATCTGTCAGTGGAACCATCCTGTGATCACACTGTTGATCTATCAGTGGAAGCATCCAGCACTGTGCTCTCAGCCCTCACATGGACCTTCTATACAGGAGTTTGTTGATTGCTTCACTCTTGTAGTTTTGCTTTGTGTGTGTGTGTGTGTGTGTGTGTGTGTGTGTGTGTGTGAGTGTGAGAGTAAGTGTGTGTGAGTGAGTGTGTGTATGAGTGAGTGTGTGTGAGAGTGAGTGTATGTGTGTGAGAGTGAGTGTGTGTGTGTGTGTGTGTGTGTGTGGTGTGTGTTTTGCTTCAGGGTCTCATATAGCCCAGGGTGGCCGTGAACTCATGATCCTGCTACTCCTCAGGAGCTGAGTTGAGAATACGGGCCTGTGTCACACATACTCATAAGGACATTTTGAGTTAATTCCTAGGAATCTAAGCATATCCTCCTGAACATCTGCTCTCGGGGACTGGTTCTTACTCTCTTGTTTCTCTCCTTAGCCTCCTCCTTGTTCTTTGTACTTTCTCAGCTGTGGTCACTGTGCTGGAGTTTTTGTAGGGAAAGTGCTGTTTTTAGGAACCTTATACAGAATTATTTAGATGTAAATCAAGTTATCCCACCTTGTCCTGGGTTTAAGAACTCTGTGGACCCAGGCCTGTAGTTACAGGTCTGTGATCTGAGCTACTTGGAGTCTTGAGGCAGAAGGATTGAACGTTATAATCCTGACTAGACATACTGAGTGTTCAAACCTGTCTAAGCAACTTAGTGAGATTCTGACTCAAAAGAAGACATGAAACGAAGCTGAACATGGTTGATAAACTTTTAATCCCAGCGTTCTGGGGAGCAGAGGCAGGAGGATTATATATGTGAGTTTGAGACCAGCCCAGCTTACATAGTAAGTTTCAGGCAAGCTAAAAGTGGTTGTGGTTGTAATTGTTCTTATAAAACAAGAACAACAAAAAACAAGTTAAAAACTAATCATCTTTCCCTGTGGGATCTGGGAACAAAGTCAGGTCATCGGGGTGTGCAGCAAGCTGCCTCCTCTGTCGTCTCTCTGGCTCCACAAACTCAGCCTATTGGAATCAGGAATCCTGATCTCTCTTCTAATGCAGAGGCTCCTCAGACTGGGGTCAAGGGCTCCACCTGCTCACAAACTCCAGGGCTTCACCTGTCACAATCAAGCTGTCACCTGCAGCACTGACTGATGGACACCTGAGGGCCCCTGTCACTGGCATCAGCCTGACCCATACATGTCCTCTGGTGATGGTCTCTGCTCAGGCCCTGGGGAGGCTCTTGTGATCTCTTGTGCTGTGTCCTGGGAGTGAAACGCCACAGCCAGAGTCTGTGGAGTCCAGGTCTGTGCCTTTGCTGGGAGCTGAGGGTGTGCAGCTTAGGAGGGCTGGGTGCAGGGGGACAGCTTTAGTGCAGGTGACAGGAAATGCAAGTTAGTAATTGTCAAATGTCACCCTCAGGTGGGGCGGCTCAGTGGTAAAGTGCCCACTGAACTTTGGCCTCCAGTACCCATGTAAATATCCAACACATTGTGACCCCAATCTTGGCAGAGGCAGGAGGATCCAGCTCTTCTGACTGAGTTAGGGAACTCCAGACTTAGACAGATGTCATGTCTCAGAAAATAAAGTAAGGTTGAGGAGCTGGAGCGATGGTCTCATGGTGGATTGTGCACAAAGCTCTTGCAGAGAGAGGACCAGAGTTTGCTTCTAGCATCCACAAGGGATGGCTCACAGCTGCCTGTCACTCAGTTCCAGGGGACCCAACATCCTCCTTGACACTGTACTATGTGCACAAACCCACACTCAGACACACACATACAGTTAAACATACAAATAAAATATTTAAAATGTTCAGGTTGAGCTGGAGAGATGGCTCAGAGGTAAAGAGCACTGACTGCTCTTCCAGAGGTTCTGAGTTCAATTCCCAGCAACCACATGGTGCCTCACAACCATCTACAATGAGATTTGGTGCCCTCTTCTGGCAGGTAGGAAAAATGCAGGCAGATCACTATATTAAATAAATAAATCTTTAAAAAATAAGTTTTGAAAATTTCAGGTTGAACTTGGCATGGTGGTCAGGCTTTAATCACATTATTCGGAAGGCAGAGGAAGGCAGGTCTCTGTGAATTAAGGATACATGGTGAGACCCTGTTATATAAATAAATAAGGTTGAGACAATGCAGGAAGACTTGACTATGGCTGGTTCCAAAGCACCAACCATCCTTGTGCACTCGCACACACGCAAGTAGGCTTTCACACTCAAGTATACATCACCTCTCATATTGTACAATAAAGAGCTATTTCCTGCATGAGGCAGGGGGGTCATGGGTTCCAGCCCAGTCTGTCCCACAGAGTGAGTTCTTGGAAAAGGTAGGTAACATGGTGAATCTGACCAAAAAACAAAGTGAAGGTGATATGGTGGCTGATCCTGCCATGCCAGCTCTCAGAATGCTGAGGCAGAAGGATTGTATGGAGTTCTAGACCAACCTGGGCTACATACTGGGTTCAAATCCAACCCGGGCTATTGTGTGGAGCTGTCTCACAGAAACAAGAGAAAACAAACAAACAATCAAGTAAAGAAGATACAGGCACACACACCATCTCTGCTTTCCTGCGCATTCTTGATCTAGCAGCACAAACAGAATGGAGGAAAATGTTCCTTGATGATCATCTGAAGCTGTTGAGAATGTGCCATAACATAAACTGTCCCCTCAAAACACAGAGAAGGGAAATGAACACTCAGGGCTCCTGGAAAACTACTCTGTCTGTGAGAGTCATGGAGGGAGAATGGTGACCTTTGTCCTGTCCATCCCATCTGAACCCTGGAACATCTAGACCCTCCTGCCCCAGACCCTGGCATGCACACACTTATGCACACAGTGTCTGTGGAGTGTCCATTGCTAGACTCAGGGGAGGACAGAGCTGAGTGCCTGCACCCAGGGCCCTGACCCTCTGGATCTTATGTCCTACAGGGGCAGACACCACCCAAATAATCACCTACACTTGCAGGGGTGTGATCACACCAGCGCTGCACGGGATGGTACACTTGGGAGTGAGGTGCTCAACAGGAGATTTGAGTCTAACAGGAAGGTTTCAAACCTTCCATGAGAAGCTGAGGTCTGAGTATAGAGTGGAGCTAACTAGGGGGACCCAGAGGCAGGAGCCTTCAGGTCAGGGCCCAGCAAACCCCAGGCTGTCTGCAGGTGAAATCAGGGCAGGACTGGAAATGGAGTCCATGGAGTGAAGTGGGGGGTAAAGAGTGAACAACGGGGCTGCAGAGGTGGGGCCCCCCTCACAGGGCCTTGGAGACCAGGTTAAGGACGTGGGCCCTGCATTCCAGTCAGTGGAACGCCATTGAAGGGGTTTAGGTGGAGAATGACACAATCAGATATCATTTAAAATTCTCTAGGGTGGCAGGTGCAGGGGTGGGCAGTGGAGTGATAGACAGGTGGGGGATGGGCACTGGACCGTAATCCCAGAAGTGGAGGCAGAAGGATCTTAAGTTGTATGCTAGCCCTGGCTACAAACCAACACCGGATTCAAACCTAAATCCACTATATAGAACAGGCAGGAGTCAACTCACAAAGACCTTCCTGCCTCTGTCTCCAGAGTGCTGGGATTGAAGTGTGTGTCACCACCTCTGGCGGTGACTGTTTCTCAGCATCGAGAAGTTGGAACTGGAGAAAAAGTGGGCAAGCCCCACCCCACCATGTTTTCTCCTAACTTGTTGTTGTTGTTTAAATCCTGATAATTTTCTTTTTGACACTGGGTTTAATGTACCTGGAAATCAATATGTAGCCAAGGATCCTCCTGCATCCCCTCTGGAGTGGGAGGATTATAGGCTGTTCTCTATACTACTGTGTGAGCCATGCTCAGCCCTGATTTCCTTCTCCACATAGTCCACCAATCTCTCTTGACTTCATTCCCGTCTCTGCCTCTATTTCCCCTCTTTTTCTGGGACACCTACTCTGCTGTTCTTTCCATGTGGAAGCCTCTGGAACAGCTGGAGGTGCCTCCTTCTGTCTCCATTCCTAGTGTAGTGTAATAGGATTTCAGGAAGTCCAGGGCAGGTGAGGCAGGTCGGAGGGCAAAGGCGGTGGAATCCTGGGTGGAGGAGCTGGTGTGCACTCAGCTTCTGGGCTAAAGAGCTGGGTCAGTAGAGGACTAGTGTCTGAACACAGTCTGAGAATGGAGTCATGGGAAGAGATTCTGAGTGCTGTGAGGAAACTCCATGAAACATTCCCCAGGTTCTTCACAACATGGAGTTGTTCTGAGAACAATTTAGTCACCTGACATGTCTTAACCCTCAGAGTACAAACTGTCTGAATGAAGTTGGCCGTGGCTGGAGGCTTTAGTCCTCTTCATTGTCAGGCTCCTCTCCCAGGTCCCACGGCCTCTAGAGACTAGGATTGATGGAAGTGGTTTCATGGAGACACGGAGACAGTTATCTCTTTAAAATGACCTTATTGGGGAAATCCCATGGAGTCTGATCCATTCATGACACAAAACTAAAGAAATGTTAAATTCCTGAGATAGAGGACAAGGAGGGTGACACTGTCTAGGGACCCACTGTTTGCTCATTTTACTAAACAGTGTGGATTTCCTTTTCTCTCTATTTCTTGTGCTACTCCATTGGTCTAGCCCAGGACCAGGAGTCTAGGGAACTAGACTCAGAACCAACCAAGTAAACACACAGAAACTTACATTGTTTTCAAACTGTATGGCCATGGCAGGCTTCTTGTTATCTACTTCTTCTATCTTAAATTAACCCATTTCTATTAATCTATACATTGCCACGTGGCTTGTGGCTTACATGTTGCTTGTCATGGTGGTCGCTGGTGGTGTCTCCTCCCCCAGCCTTCCACCTCCCAGAATTCTCTTCTCTCTTGTCCCGCCTATACTTCCTGCCTGGCCACAGGCCAAACAGCATTTTATTTATGCAGAGTGATATCCACAGCAGAGAGTGATGGGTAATTGTGATCAACTCACTGTCTCCACTTTATATGGCCCAGGATCCTCTGCCAGGGAATGGTCCCACACACAGTTAAGATGAAGTCCACATCAATTAACACAATGATAATGCCTCATGGACATTCTCAGAGGCTAAACTTCGTCTAGATAATTTTGTTTTTATTTTTGTTTAATTTGTTTGCTTTGAGACAGGGTCTCTTAACATAGCCCTGGCTGTCCTGGAACGCACTATATAGCTTGAAATGGCCTCAAACTCCCAGAGAACCACCTGCCTCTGCCTCCTGAGTTCTGGGATTAAAGGTGTATGTCACCATGGCCTGCTAGTCTGGATAGTATCTGAGAAGTGCCATCAAGGCTTGTCTGCTGGGTGATTCTGGAAACATTAACCATCACAGTCTTGCACAGGCTGACCTTGAACTTGCTGAGAACTCCTGGTCCTCTCTGTCTACCTCCTGAGAGCTGGGATCATGGCCTGTGTCACTCACCTATTGTCCCCATCCTGCACGCCAGGACACCATAGACAGATCAATGGCTTGTGCAGGTGAAGCTCCTGTCCACAGTTGCCTTCCTTCATCCTTCCCTACCTCTGTCCTCCACACAAGTCCAGCTGCTCTTGTGTATGTGTGTATACATTTTATCTCTCCTCTTGCTCAGTCAGTAATGCTGCCTTGACAGCGGAGAACGTGGGGAGAAAATGCCCCATCTGGGGTTGGTGATGGAGAACTAGCACCCCCCTCATATGCCTCTTCCTCCCAGCACTGGGGAAGGCCTGTTGGCAGAGGGAGGGGACACATACCCAGGGAGACCTGCCCACTGGCCTGCTCCACAACCTGTGCATTGCTGGAGTACAAATCAAGGGAATGCAGCTGGGCATGGTGGTGCATGCCTTTGATACCAGCACTTAGGAAGTAGAAGCAGGTAGATCTCTGTGAGTTCAAGCTAGCCTGATCAGGCAGCCAGGGGGACATAGTGAGACCCTATCTAAAAAAAAAAAAAAAAACAAAAAACAAGATGGAGTGTGTGTGTGCACGTGTGGGCCTGGGGCGGTTCCAGGATGGATGGTGCAGAATGCGGATTCAGTGAGGGGTGAGAGATCATCTGTACCTCTTTGGGACAATGGTGGCACATGCACAGGTCCACCATATTCAAGGGGGCTGAAGGATGGATGGCTGTAATTAGTGATAACAGGGATCACACAAGAAAGTCCAAGGGATCCAGGGGTCACACAAGAAAATCCAAGGAATCCAGGGATAACACAAGGAAATCCAAGGGATCCAGGGGAGCCCCGCCTGCAGCATCAGTACAAGGGAGGGATGGGGTGGACTGAGGAGAGGGTGCTGCCTGCAGGAAGCAGAGTGAGGCCCATGTGTCCCTCAGTCTTATTTATTGCTGTAATCATCAAAGTGAACCTGGCAGAGAAAGGGTGTATTTCATCTTACACTTCCACATCACTGTCCATCATCAAAGGGATTCAGGGCAGGACCTGGAGGCAGGATCCTGGAGGTGGGAACTGAAGCAGATACCATGAGGAACACTGCTTCCTGGCTTGCTCCTCCTGACTTGCTCAGTCTACTTTCTGAGACACCCCAGGAACACTGCCTAGCTGTGGCCCCGCCCACAGTGGGCGGGGCACTCCCATATCATTAAAAGAAAGTGCCCTAGAGGCTTCACTAAAGGCAATGTGGGGGGAGGGATTTCCTCAGTTCAGGCTCCTCTTCCCACACCACATCTGGGTTTGTGTCAAGTAAACAAAGGCCAGACATCAGGAGCTCAGGATGCAGGGTCCCTGGGACTGAGAACTGGGGAGGACCTTCTAATCATCTGAGAGCACCACTCTGGTGACTAAGTCCCAGCAGGGGAGCCTCTGGGGCCATTCTTACTCAGAGCCCCACAGGATGTTAGAGAATTAAGCAGCAGATCTGCACCATCAGTCAGACTGAAGTGGGAGGACAGGTGTGGAGGGGACCCCAAGTCTCTGTCCTTCCTGACTCCCCCTCCTGTGGCACACACAGGGAGGTGATCTTCTTGCTCAGTGACCTCAGCCTCATCCTGGGAAGACAGTGATGGCAGCAGGCCAGGGTCCTGTGACAGAACCAGACAGTTGTCCACCTTGTGTGTAGCAGGAGGGGACACAAGGGCCCTGGAAGCAGGATGTGAGACCCTAAGGTGCCCTGTTCCCTCAAGGCCTGGGTACCTGGTAGAGCAAGGAGACCCTTCACCCAAAAGATTTTTGTCTAATAAACCTTCTGCTTGTGTAAGGAACTTGTGAAACAGACTGGGTCAGCTGTAAGTATGAGTTCATGTGTCAGTCCACTTCTTCCAGTCACATCTTCCTCACATCATCCCTGTCTGCATTTCCCACACAGGCCTCCGAGTCCCCAGTGTGGGGACACAGCCTGTCCTGAAGAAGGCTCACCAGCACCTCTGTCCCACAGCAGCAGGAAGCTGTGCAGAAAGCAGGTTAGTGCCTCAGCTCGTCCTTCTCCTCACGGGACCTGTGACACCAGCCTCTCAGCTTGGATTTGTTTCACCAATTCCAAGGGTTTGGAGGTTTCTCCTGCCTTCAGCTGCATCCCTTGGCCTGGACAGGCAGCCCCATGTGGGTGAAGTGTCCAAGGAGACCACAAGAGGGCGGCAGTGCCTAGAGCTGGAGTTCAGGGCAGACTTGAGCCACACCTTCACACACAGACAAGGTGCTGGGATCAGAACTCTCATCCTCTGTAGGGACAGCAAATGCTCTTACCTGGTGGCCATCCTTCCATCCATCTTTGAAGAGATTTTGAAACGCCATTTAACCCTCCTGCACTGGACACCAACAACTGACACATCAGCTGAGGGAATGAGACTCTGACAAGCTGCAAAGTCACAGGTAGACGATGGGACAGTGACGTGACTGTCACCTGGTTGACAGGGTTGTGATGCAATTCAATTTCTGACAGCTGAAATGTCAAGGAAAGGCTACATTTCATGAATAATACACAGGTTTTCATGTCTGAAAATTGGACAGCCTCACAGCAGGGGTGGGCAAGGTCCTGGGAGATCCAGAGCCAAGGAGTAAATGGATCAAGCTGAGGCCTAGAGACACAAATATTTCAGGTTGTCTCAGGGTTTCTATTGCTGTGAAAAGACACCATGACCACAGCAACTCTTACAGAGGAAAACATTTCATTGGGGTGGCTCACCGTTTCAGAGGGTTCCTCCATTATCATCATGGCAGGACATGGCAGCATGCAGGCAGACATGGTGCTGGAGAAGGAGCTGAGAGTTGCACATCTTGATCCTCAGGCAAGGTAAAGTGAACTATCTGCCACACTGAGCATAGCATGAGCAAAGGAGACTTCAAAGCCCACTCCAAAAGTGACACACTTCCTCCAAGGCCACCTGGGCTCCATGAAAGCCACACCTCCTGTAGCATCACTTCCTGTGGGCTCATGGGGTCCATTGTATTCAAACTATCACACAGCCTGCAACCCTTTCAGAGTAATCCGGTTTGTCTTCAGTTGTGGCAGCCATGAGATCTCCGTGAGAATCCAGGAGGGTGGCTGTCTCTAGGGAGAGAAACAGCAGCAAATGGAACAGGGCACAGAGCTTATATAGGATTGTGGGGGTGGGAGCAGAGCTTTTCAGGGTGGTTTGGGAATGGTGGGATTTTGTAGGCTGACTCGGGGGCACACGGTAGCTCACAATCCTTTCCGACCTCTGGTCTAGAGGACCTGATGCCCTCTTCTGACTTTTGTGTGCACCAGGCAGAGATACATGCAGGTTAATCACTCAAACACATCAAATGAATAAATTTACCATTTTAATTGAAATTTTAAAATTCCCTTATTGTAGCAGAAATCTTAGGTGGTCTTATTAATAAAATCAAACCTGAGGCCAGTTATTGGGTGAATGTTCGAAGATCAGAGAAGCAGAACAAGCTACAGCTTCTTCACCTTGCCAATTCCTCAGCTGATTCTGTTTCTTCAGACTGGAAGCCTCTGAGTCCTAATCCAAATGGATCTCAGCTGAACTGTGCTGCTCCAAAGCTTAAATTCTTAACCAGCCAAATGCTTCTAGTTTCTGGTCTTCATGCCTTGTATATCTTTCCCTTTCTGCCGTCCCTCCCTGGGATTAAAGTCTGGATTTCTGGGATTAAAGGCGTGTGTCTCCATGCTGTGTACAAGTCAGAAGCTTGTCTGGCTCTCCATAGCTTTCCTTTCTCTGCCTCAGATGGACTTGGATGGCCCTTGGTCCTTCTAAGGGCCCTATTCTGAGGTGACAGCTCTACCTAGGGGAAGCTGAGGGAGGATTCCTTCAGGGAGTCCCTGGGAGAACTCTGATCAGGGCCAGAGCCAGTGCTGCCCTCTGCTGCCCTCTTGTGACTGTTAGAGATACTGCACTTGCTGCACACCCCTGACCCCTGAGTGCCATCCTGGGACCCACAAGTGGGAAGGAGAGAACCAACTACCACAGGTTCTCCTATGACCTCCATCCATGTGCCATAGCACGAGTGCACCCCACCCCCACACTACACACAATAATAATTTATTTTAAAAAGGGAAATAAAATCCTGGTGGCCAGAGAGGCCACTCTGCTTAAGAGCATGTATTCAGTGTCCGCAGTCAGGTGACTCACAGCAGTCTGTAATGCCATGTTCTGGCCTCCATGGGCCATGCATTCTCACACACACCCCCACACACAGCCCATATATGCATATAATTAAACAATATAAGCCAGGCATGGTGACTCACACCTTTAATCTCAGCTCTCAGGAGACAGAGGCAGGCAGATCCCTGTGAGTTTGAGGCCAGCCTTATCTACCTAGTGAGTTCCAGTCCATCCTCTCTCAGACACACTGACCCTATCCTCTCCTGTACCCATCATTCCCTGGGCACCTCATCAGTTCTCAAAGACTGTGACTATGATGTCACCTCTCTGTCCTCTCCAGCACAAACTATGTCCTCAGAGTCTCCACCTTTGTCCCTCTGTCTGAGAACCCACCCCCCTGCATCTAGCGGACATCTCAGCCCAGCATCTCCTACTGAGACCTCCATGTTCCTCCTCGTGTATCCCTGACAGTCCTCCTCTTCTTCACCCAGGGCCACTCTGTCTTCCTCCAGGACAGTCTGCAGCTGTGGCTGCTGCTCCAGCCCCTCCCTCTCACACCCAGAGTTAGTCCAGGAGGAAGAGCTGTGATGTCACCTGCAGAGTGGACCCAGGAAGCCTCACTTCCCATCCCCCATCTCACAGGGGAGGAGACTGGAGTGCACAGCAGAAGCAGGACCCTGTTTCCCCAGGTCCCCACTGCCCGCCTGGCTCCTCCCCTGCTAGAGTTCCCTCCAGCAGATCCTGTGGGGACAGTTGTGCCTCTGTCCCCTTCTGCTCACCTGCTCTAAGTCCCTGTCACACTGTGTGGACAGGTCTGTGTTGTGTGACAGTTTCCCTGGAAAGACACACACACACACACACACACACACACACACACACACACACACACACACACACACACACACACACACATCTAGTCACCTCAGATAGAGAACTCAGGGCTGACAAGGTAGACATTGCATCCATGTCCAGCTTGGTGATCCAGGGAGGTTTCACTGGGGGAGGGGTTACTCACAGGAGCAGGAATAACTCATAGTCCACAGCATCACTGAAAAGCCCACCTCAACACAGGAAGTGACTCATGAACTTCCTCCCTGCAGTCCTCTGCATGGCTTCCAGGCAGCTGGAAGGTCAGGGAATTCCCTCCACAGCTGGATGGTCAGTGTGCTCCCCCAGAGCATGTTACTCCTTTTCATACTGCTGGGGAGGAATTCTAGAGAGTTGTCAGTTTCTTTATATAAAATTATTTTACTTTACACACATGAGTGTTTAGCTATATGTTTGTACATGCAGCATGTGTGCAGTGCCCGCTGAGGTAACAGAAGGGATTGAATGCCCTTGGAACAGGAGTCACAGACAAAGGTGAGCAGTCATGTGGTTGCTGGGAATCAAACCCTGTGCTCTGGAGGAGCAGCCAGTGCTCTTCCCCATGAAGTCATCTCTCCAGCCCCTCTTCCAACCTGCTGTTCTCCCAGACACATGACCTTTTATTACCTCCTGAGTGTCATAGACCTCCCTGTCCCTCCAAGAGGGAATGTTTCAACTCAGAAAAAAACTGCTATGAAACAGTTGGTCATTTCCAGCATTCTGGGCCTCATGGTGTACAGACTGTGATCTGCTCCAGGCATCTGCTTCCTTATACTCAGATCACACAGCCGTGTTCCTGCCTTAGAGCATCGGTATGGCATGATCCATAGCCTGGAAGTTTCAGTAGCCTTGAGAATGATTTCTTTTTCTCCTCCTCCTCCTCCTCCTCCTCCTCCTCCTCCTCCTCCTCCTCCTCCTCCTCCTTTCCATCAGAGAGCCTTCATCCAGGAACTGAAGAACACAGATGCAGAGATCCACAGCCAAGCACTGGGCAGAGCTCCAGAAGTCCTGTTGAAGAGAGGCAGGAGGGAGCTTAGCCGCAATCAGGGTCCAGGTCATGATGAGGGAACCCACAGAGACAGACCTGAGCTCACAGACTCTGGACTGACAGCTAAGGGGCCTGCATGGGACTGACCTAGGCCCTCTGCATGTGTGTGACAGTTGTGTACCTGGTCTGTGTGTGAGGCCCCCAGCAGTGAGATCAGTACCTGTCCCTGGCACTTGAGCTGGCTTTTGGGAATCCCTGAATCATGCTGGGTTAACTCACCCATCCTTGATGCAGGGGGAGGAGCTTGGTCCTGCCTCAACCTAATATGCCATGTTTTGTTGACTCCCATGGGAGGCCTGAGTCTTTCTGAATGAAGACAGAGGTGGAGTGGATGGGGGTAGGGAACAGGACGAGAGAAGGGAGAGGAAACTGTGTTTGGTGTGTAAAATAAAGAAAAAAATTAATAAATTATTATTATTATTATTATTATTATTATTATTATTATTGGTTTTTTCTAGACAGGGTTTCTCTGTATAGTTTTGGTGCCTGTCCTTGAACTCACTCTGTAGACCATCCTGGTCTCCAACTCACAGAGATCCACCTGGCTCTGCCTCCCGAGTGCTGGGATTAATGGCATGTGCCAGCACCGCCCATCAAATTATTATTTTTATTTATTCTTCTTTCATACAATAAATCTCGATCAGAGTTTCCCCCCTCCATGTCCCCCCTCCTCCCCCATTCCTTGATGGCTAAGGATGTTGAACATTTCTTGTTTTTATATAAAATTTATTTTATTTTACATTCCAGCTGCAGTTTCCCCTCCCCCTCTCCTCCCACCCCTCCCCCACCTCCCCTCTGTTCCCATCCCCCAATACACTCCTCTTCCATTTCTGTTTAGGTAAGGACAGGTCTCCCATAGGTATCAACAAAACATCAAGTCACGGTAAGACTAAGCACCTCCTCATGAATTGAGGCTGGGAAAGGTGACCCAGTATGGGGAGTAGGGTCCTAAAAGCCAGTAACAGAGTTGGAGACAGCCCCTGCTCCCACTGTTAGGAGTCCCACAAGAAGACCAAGCTACACAACTGTCACATGTAAGCAGAGTGCCTAGGCCAGTCCCAGGCAGGCTCCCTGGTTGTCACTCAGTCTCTGTAGCCCCCATGAGCCCAGGTTCATTGATTCCGTGAGTTTTCTTGTGGTATCCTTGACCCCCTGGCTTCTATAATTGTTTATCCCCTCTTCTGTAGGAGTCTCCAAACTCCACCCAATGTTGGCCATGGGTCTGCATGTTTCCACCAGTTGGTGGATGGAGCGTCTCTGATGACAGTTGGGCCAGGCACCAACCTGATCCCAGGAGAGCCAGTTCAGGTTCTGTATCGATATTGGAAGGAGCCTTGCTGGGGTCATTCTTCAGACTCCTGGAGGTTCCCTTGCACCAGGTGTTTCTCCTGACCCTGAAATGGCCCCCTTTCTAACAGTCTCTTTCAGTATTCTCCCCACTCTCTCCCCTACCTGATCCCTCAAGTTCCCACCCTACCTGCCCCTAGTCCACTCATGAAAGCTCTATTTTTCTTTGCTAGGGAGGTCCAGGTGTCCCCCCATGAACCCTCTTTGTTACCTAGTCTCTTTGAGTCTGTGGATTGTAGCCAATTTTCCTTCATTTTACAGCTGCTATCCACTTATGAGTGAGGCCATGTCATCCTTGTCTCTCATGGTCTGGGTTCCCTCACTCAGGATGACTTTTTCTAGTTCTGTCCATTTGCCTTCAGACTTCCTGGTATTCTTGTAAATATTGCACATTTTCTTTACACATTCTCGGTTGAGGGACATCTAGGTTGTTTCCAGCTTCTGGCTGTTACAAATAAAGCTGCTATGAACATAGTGGAGCAAGTGTCCTTGTAGGATGATTGAATGCTCCTTGGGTATTTGCCCAAGAGTGGTATAGCTGGGTATTGGGATAGATTGTCTCCCAGTTTTCTGAGAAACCACCACACTGACTTCCAAAGTGGCTGCACAAGGTCACACTCCCACCAGCAATGGAGTTGACATTCCTCTCCAATATGGGCCATCCCTTGTGTTTTTGAACAGAGCCATTCTGACAGGTGTAAGATGGAATCTCAGAGTTGTTTGGTTCATGATGGCTAAGGATGTTGAACAACTCTTTAAGTGTTTCTTGGCCATTTGGGATTCTTTTGTTGAGAATTCTCTGTTTAGATCTATACTCAATTGTTTAATGGTATTATTAGTTGATATCTAGTTTCTTAAAGTATTTATATATTTTGGGAATCAGTCCTCTGTGGGATGTGGGGTTGGTGAAGATATTTTCCCAATCAGTAGGCTTTCATTTTTACAGTGTCCTTTGCCTTAAAAAACTTTTCAATTTCATGAGGTCCCATTTATTGTTGATCTTTTTTTTTTTTTTGAAGTTGCCTGGTGGGCATATCAATATTTATTGAAATACTGAAAAAATCCATTTGATTAAGAAATTCCTGGCAAGAACTGAAATGACAATATATATTTTACTGATACAGTAAGAAAACGTCAAGTATCCAACTTCACACTCTGAACATGGCATGGATACAAGTCCAAGGCAGCGGCAGAAGAGCCATAACCCACAGATTCAGACAGTACCAGACTGTCGTTTAAGTACCAGACTGTCTGTTGACAGAGACCAACTACAGGAACCCAGCGCAGCTGAAGACCTTCCCACTCGAGTCTGCCTTTATTAGCAACTCCTGTCTTTGATAAGTTACCAACTGGCCAGCAATGCTAGCCCACACCTGCTTAACTGCTTCCATCCTCAGCCTGGATGTGGCTGTTGCCTGGCTTTCTAACCAGTCTTGGGGTAAAAGCTACTAGGTTAACAACATAGCAGTGTTTGACAATTTTAGGTTTCATATTCAGTGGGGAGTACAATATATTTAAAATAAGGAAACATGGATTTTCAGTGTTAAAAACCCTCCAAGTAACCATCCTCCTCATTTCTACCCACGTTGACAGACAGGCTTGAGCTCTGTCATTAACCACTGATATCACCATGCCTTCCTTTTCCATGTGCTTTCAACTAACTACGATTTTAGTTGGGAGGAACTGCCATGCTTCTGTTTTATTTAATGCTTTGGATCTGAGCTCTGATTAATGACTTTCCATCCTTCATTGGACCACGAAAATAACACTGAGAGGCAACGCCCAGCATATCTAATGTACATCCCTCATGACGATGGATATTAGAGGAGATTAATAAATGTAATCATATAATCTGCTTTTACACAATGAAGTAATAAAATATCTTTGGTATACAATTTACAGTGTTTGGAAAGAAAAACCAGGTAAGATTCTGTCTTGTTAAAATGACTCCAAAACAAGAAAACCTACAAGTCACGTGATTCACAATGGATATTAAATAAACTACAGAAGGATAATGGGAATTTCCAGACATGTAATCAAGTGGATGATTTTAATCATTAAGACACTTCTATACAGCTGGAGAGATGGCTCAGAGGTTAAGAGCACCGACTGCTCTTCCAAAGGTCCTGAGTTCAATTCCCACCACCCACATGGTGGCTCACAACCATCTGTAATAAGATATGGCGCCCTCTTCTGTATACATAATAAATAAATAAAATAAATATTTTTTAAAAAAGAGCCTTCAATAAGACTGAACTATGTTCCCCTAACTTGAAGACATGCTATAATAAACACATATATGGTTTCTTCAGTCTTGGCTCTGTCTTATACAAAGGCAAACCCAAGGAACAATACATTAGCATCATAATTGTCTACAGTAGAAACAAGGCCAGAACCATTTGTGGAAAAAAATTAAGGGACTGGGAGATACTTTCATTTTCTACAATTTCTACAAGCGATTGTGCTGCTGATCTCAACAAATTACAGAAGAAATGAGAGTCTCACAGTCCATAAGACAAAATGACAGCCTACAGAATGGGAAAAGATCTTCACCAACCCCACATCTGACAGAGGGCTGATATCCGAACTATATAAAGAACTCAAAAAACCTAGACTTCAAAATACTGAACAATCCAATTAAAAAATGGGCTACAGCCGGGTAATGGTGGTGCACGCCTGTAATCCCAGCACTCGGGAGGCAGAGGCAGGCGGATCTTTGTGAGTTCAAGGCCAGCATGGTCTACTGAGTGAGATCCAGGAAAGGCGCAAAGCTACACAGAGAAACCCTGTCTTGAAAAACCAAAAAAAAGAAAAAATTGGTCTACAGAGCTTAACAGAGGATTCTCAACAGAAGAATCTCAAATGGCTGAAAGATATTTAAAGAATTACTCAACTTCCTTAGTCATCAGGGAAATGCAAATCAAAACAACTCTGAGATACCATCTTTTTTTTTTTCCCCAAGACAGGGTTTCTCTGTGTGGCTTTTCGACTTTCCTGGAACTCACATTGGAGACCAGGCAGGCCACTAACTCACAAAGATCCACCTGTCTCTGCCTCCCAAGTGCTGGGACTAAAGGCATGTGCAACCATTGCCCTGAGATACCATCTTACACTTGTCAGAATGGCTAAGATCAAAAACACTGAAGACAGCTTATGTTGGAGAGGATGTGGAGCAAGGGGAACACTCCTCCACTGTTGGTTGGAATGCAAACTTGTACAGCCACTCTGGAAATCAGTATGACAGTTTCTCTGAAAACTGGGAAATAAGTCTTCCTCAAGACCCAGCTACACCACTCTTGGGCATATACCCAAGGAATGCTCAATCTTACCACAAGGACACATGCTCAACTATGTTCATATCAGCACTATTAGTAATAGCCAGAACCCGGAAACAACCTAGAAGCCCCTCAACTGAAGAATGGATAAAGAAAATGTGGCACATACATACAATGGAGTATTACTCAGCAGTAAAAACAATGATATCAAGAAATTTGCAGCCTTGTGGTGGTGGCTCATGCCTGTAATCCCAGCCTTCTGGAGGCAGAGGCAGGCAGATGTCTGTGAGTTCGAGGCCAGCCTGAGCTACAGAGCGAGATCCAGGACAGCCTCCAAAGCTACACAGAAAAACCCTGTCTCGAAAACCAAAAAGAAAAAGAAAGAAAGAAAGAAAGAAAGAAAGAAAGAAAGAAAGAAAGAAAGAAAGAAAAAGAAAGAAATTTGCAGGCAAATGGATGGAACTAGAAAATATCATCCTGAGTGAGGCGATCTAGACTCAGAAGGTCAAACATAGTATGTACTCACTCATAAGCGGACACTAGATGTGAGGGAAGGGATGGCCAGACTGCAACCCACAGCTCCAGAGAGGCTAGCTACCAGGGAAAGACCCTAGGAGGGACACATGGATGATCCAGTGAGGGAGAAGTGGATGAGATCTACATAAATGGACTGGGTGTGGGTGTGGGGGGTGGAAGAAGTCGAGGAATGGGGGATGAGAACATAGGGAAATTGGGAGGATCTAGCTGGATCAGGGACAGAGTGGGACAGCAGGGGTGAAGATACCATGATAGAGGAGGACATCATGAGAAAGGGAGAGGCAGGGTGCTGGGGAGGCTCTCAGGAATCCACAGGATGACCCCACCTTGGTCTCCTGGCAGTGGTCCAGAGGGTGCCTGGACTGGTCTACTCTGGTGACTGGTCTAGCGAATACCCTGAGTGTCATCATAGAGCCTTTGTCCAGTGACTGATGGAGGCAGATGCAGAGATCCAGGGCCAGGTGCCAGGCTGAGCTCTGGGAATCCAATTGAGAGAGAGAAGGGATTCTGCAGGGGGAAAACGTCGAGATCATGACAGGAAGAAGTACAGAGATGACCAGCCACACTATGGGAGGCCCATGAACTGTAGATTAGTGGCTGAGGAGCCCCCCATGGGACTGGACTAGGCCCTCTGGATATGGAAGACAGATGTTTGGCTCGAACTGTTTGGTGAGCATCCAGGCAGGGGGATCAGGATCCATACCTGTTGCACGGGCAGGCTTCTGGGAATCTGGTGCCTGTGGTGTGATGCCTTGTGTGGCCTTGGTACAGTGGGAAGGGGCTTGGACCTGCCTAGGCTCAGTGTGCCCAGCTCTGCTGACTCCCCATGGGAGACCTTGATTTGGGGGGATGTGGGGTGGCTAGGGAGGGAAAGCTGGGAGGTGGGAGGAGGTGGGATCTGTGGGTGGTATGTAGAGTGAGTAGAAAATTTCTTGATAAAGAAAAATGAAAAAAAAAAAGAAATGAAAGTCTCATTCTTGATTTTAGTGTCTCACAACTTACAGTAATTCTAATTACTAATTAGAATTAAAATAATTACTAACCAGAAAAAAATAACACTAAAGCAAAAGGGGCTGGAGAGGTGGCTCAGAGGTTAAGAGTACTGACTGCTCTTCCAGAAGTCCTGAGTTCAATTCCCAGCACCTGCATGGTGCCTCACAACTGTTTGTACTGAGATCTGGCGCCCTTTTCTGTATACATAATAAATAAATAAATCTTTAAAAAATAAAAAGAAATGACTGTTTTTGCTCTCTTGTAGTATCAGAGTCCCTTCAACTCCCCCAGATCCTAAAGAATGTAAACACTGTACTTTGGTTGACTTTAAAGTACTAACACTTTATTTTCAACAACTGCTGATCCACATCTGCACAGCTAGCTCCCTTTTAGGACCAGGATGTGAGGCAATGCTCCATCCCTGTGGCCATTGTGTGTTAATACAGACAGCATGTTTGGAGGGTGTGTTTGCCATCTCTGTGCTCCAGTAGTTTTGTTCTGCAGCAGACATTGGTGTATGACTTAGGCCATTGTCCTCTCTTCCATCACCTTTGTAGATTTCAATGACATTACTGTCTCTCCAGACCATGAGAACCACTGCTTTTGCATCCCAAGTTTAGGAGGTGCTCTGTCCATGAACCTTGAGTCAACTGCCTTCACAGCTCAGCCTTTCGTTCATGGGGCATTGCCTAACATGCTTTGACTTTGCAGTTACTTATACTGTGACTTTTGACATCCCAGCAAAGGATGTTTAGTGTTTTATCTTTAAGTGAACTACAAACCCTGATGACTAATAGATTGATGTATACTAACAAGCCTCTTAGCCAAAAATTCTAATGAAACCCAACCATGCCAAAGCCACATTTCAGCAACAATAGCAGAAATAAGATCTAACTTGTTTGGTAGGAGTATTTGCTTAAATTTATTTGATTTCCTTGAGTATTTATTAACTAATGCTTATATAGAGGAGGGATACTGCCTTTTTTTTTTTAAATTACAAACACAGGACAAAACAACTTCAGAACATAGTTAAAATGGCAAGCTGACATATTTATACATTGTTCTTATTAGCTGTTGGCAGGTTTAAGAGAGACATTCAGAACTCATGATTTAGTGGAGCTACTACTGGGTGTGGCTGAACAAAGTCCTAAGCATAGCTTCCGAGCTCACAGGTCAGAAGGTGTAGGGCCTTCTGGGAGGACAGAGGGGCTGCCAAGGCACAGCCCGTGTATTCTTTGTTTGAGAGATGTGCAGCTTCACCATGGAGGAATTCTGGACAAGTGCAATTAATAAAACCGATCAACTGCCAAATTTCTTAATAACAGATCAGTTTAAATATACAAGAATTGGTCTGTGCATTTTTATTCTGTTGTGGTATTGGACTCTGTGAGTTCAATCCATCCCATTACAATGTCTTTAATGTGAATCCTTCGTAGATGTGAAGCCTTGGATTCACAGTCTGCAGTACAAATACCCTGACATATCATTTATTTGCTATTAAGTATTTGAATATTATGCTTTTTAAGCGTCTTTAAACCACGTTTGTGATTAGCATTGTAGGGCCCTGGAACTCCCAAGTTGGGTAACTGCTGCCCTACTTGCCTGACCCTGACCAGATGTCCTCCTTATGCTGACTCCCTGCTGGTCTCCACCCTCCTGAATGCTTAAGGGAAGTTCCTTGTTTGTGTTTCCTGCATTTGCTGTAAACTGCTTAGATGCAAGAACTTAGAACATTCAGTAGCAAACTTCTGCCCTCCAGGGTTCCTCCCTTGTGCTGTAAGCCTGTATTTAATGTTCCCTCCCTTCTTCAATAAATGGCATTGGGCATCCCCTGGCACAAATGACCTGCTGTCTTTTGTGTCTGTTTTTCGATCCACAGCCCCTCGCTGGGACATGGTAAACAGGTGGTGGTAGCCTGGGCGCTACTGCAACAAATGGAGGACCCACCAAGATCCAAGAAAGAAGGGAAGAGCTGATGGACACCCGGGTATGTCTGGCGCCAGCAATTTAAACTAAAAAGAGATGATAAGGGTGAATTGAAATGCGTGCAGCTAGCTCACAGTTAATTGGACTGCTGAAGCAGGAAGGCACCAAAGGTAAGAAAGAGCAAGATGGCTAAAGATTTAAAATAAAAAGGAAATCTTCCCAATAGAGAAGAGGGAAGGAAAGGAAATTTCCCGTTAGAAAAGGGAGAAAATTTTAATCAAGTAAAAAGGATTTTCCTGGTGAAAAGGGGAAAATTTTTTGAAACTAGGCCTAAAGATTCTGGGGCCCTGTAGAGGAAGGATGAAGGAAAGAGAAAAGCCTCTTCCCAGTGGAATGGAGGAAGAAAGGGCTCTTTCCGATGTAGAAGTTTCAGGATAGCTAGAGCTCTGAGCTCTTTCTGCCTGCCAGCACAGAGCAGCAGCACCTGAATTGCAGGGAGTCCACAGGTAGGCCTCACTGCTGCTGCCTGAACAAGCAAGCAAGCCCAGAGTTTCAAGTTTTGTTGTCTGTTTGCTTGACTTTAGTTTAAATGTTTTTTACTTTTCCCTCCGAGTGGGAATAATTCAATATTTAGGATCCCTTCGTGGGAAATGTTTTTTCTGTTTTTTCCCTTATGGTGGGAATAACTCATTATTAGATAGTCCCTTCATGGGAGTAAGAGGAAGTTTAAACGGGAGTGTATGTGCCTATGGCAGACAAAGTTGCTTGTGATGGTGTGTGAGATGGCCAGGCAGGCAGGCAGGCAGGTATGCACCCTGGGAGGTGGAGCTGCAATGGAGCACAGCAGCCCAGGCAGATGCCTGCACTAGAGCACAAGCACCCAGGGGAGCCAGAGCCAAAGCCAAAGCTTGCTCCAAGCAAGCAAAGGCCTGGGGAGGGTCAGGTGCTAAAAGTTAAACGGCCCCAACAACTTGTGGTGAAAAAAGGTCTGGGTCAGGACATGGAATGCTAAGTCAATGTAGTTTGAATTTCCAGGGATATTAGTCATTTATTGCATAAAAAATATTATGTTCTTTCGATTGTCTTAATAAATGTGTAGATGAATGGTTGATTCTCATGGTAGATAAACTAAAGGAACAGAATTCATAATTTTGAACTATATATTAGGTATGCTCTTGTCTGTTGGTCATTACTGAAAATTTGGCTCTGCTCTTTAAGCTGCTTTCTAGAAATTCTTGGTTTAATGCTGTAGAAATATATCACCTGAAATGGATTGGGTTGTTAGCTTTTTAAATAATGTTGCTAAGATAAACTCATAAAAAATAATCTCTTACTAATACAGAGGTTACAAAATTTTTCTCCAGTAAATAAAATACAGGTAAATTGTTTAGTCCACATTGTTAGTAATTGGCTTTTGCATTAATGTTTTACTTGGGATCTATAGAGAAGGATCCTCTTTTTAAGATTTTATAAACATACTCAAGAGTATTGCCTAAAGTTACCTCTTCAAATCCTATAGAGATTGTATTTAATGCTTTTATAATTGGCACATGTCAAAAGGACTATAGAAATAGAAGCTGGTGATAGAATTGCTCAATTATTATTGCTTTCATATTTTAAATGCAAAATGGTGCCTACATGTAGAACTGGAGGCTTAGAAAGTTCAGGAGAAAAGGTGTTTGACAAACAGTTATCAATGAAAAACAGCCTAAATTAAAAAATAATATATATGGGATTGAGATTGAAAGATTATTGGATTCTGGTGCTGGATATATCTAAAATTTCACAAGAATTCTGTGATCCAACTGGCCTCTACAAGAAGTCAGGAAAATGGAGGCTGTTGCAGGATCTTAGAGCTGTAAATAAAACCATGCTTCTCATGGGAGCAACACAGCCTGGTTTGCCTACACCTGTGGCAATTCCTAAACATTGGCATTTAATTGTGATTGACTTACATAATAATTTATTGGCTGCTAAATAAAAACTTGTTTTTGATGCCTTTTCTAAATTTCAAGAGGTTCTTAGCCTGGCTAATTTACAAATAGCCCCAGAAAAGGTACAGGTATCTTTTCCCTATCATTACTTAGGTCATGAATTGTTATGCACAGGCATATGTCCACAAAAGATTCCTCTGCGTACAGATCAGCTATGCACATTTAATGATTTCCAAACCTTTCTGGGAGATATCCAATGGCTTCGGTCCACTTTGAAGATTCCAACAGGTCAGCTTCACCCCTTGTATGATGTCTTAAAGGGCGACCTGACCCTTCATCTCCCCGTGAATTAACAGCTGAAGGGCGTACAGCCCTACAATGTGTGCAAGAGGCCTTGGAACAGGCTCATGCAAATATATAG
>NW_023413339.1:0-8128 GCF_903995425.1 Onychomys torridus
CAGAGGAGAGATTTTAATTATCCATTACAATTTTAAATGAGCTGTACAAACATAATATCTAAAACAAGAGTAGAAATATACACACAGTATAACAAAATTAACTTTAAGTTTGTATCAATACACTAAAATCTAAACCAATGTAAAACATTTTAAACAAGTTGTTGCTCTTTAGAAGTAAGTTCCCTAATCTACCCATTCATCCTATTATATCTATATCATATTCCCCTTTCTTCTTTAGAAAGAGATCTCATTTATAATCAACCTGCTTTAAAGAAAAATATTGTTTTTTCTCTGTCCCACACCAGAGACCGCTTTTGATTTGGGACCCAAGAATATCTTAACCTTTTCTTTTAGCAATATGTCTGGTAAAGATTCTTTCTTTTTCCATTTTACATTTTTGGCTTCTTTGTCAAAAATTATATGTTCATATGTGTGTGGGTTAATGTCAGTGTCTTCAATTCAATTCCATTGGTCCACATGTTAGTTTTTCATGACATAACCAAGCTGTTTTCATTATGGTAGCTCTATAGTAGAGCTTGAGGTTGGGGATTGTGATGCCTCCAGAGGTTGTTTTATTGTACAGGATTCTTTTGGCTATCCTGGGGTATTTGTTTTTTCATATTAAGTTGAGTATTATAATTTCCAGATATGTGAAGAATTGTGTTGTTAATTTGATGGGGATTGCATTGAATCTGTAGATTGCTTTTGTCAAGATGACCATTTTTTTTATGTTAATCCTGCCTATCCATGAGCATGGGAGATCTTTCCATTTTCTGACATCTTCTTCAATTTCTTTTTTCAGGGACTTAAAGTTCTTGTCATATATGACCTTCACATGCTTAGATTTACCCCAAGGTATTTTATTTCATTTGTGACTATTGTAAAGGGTGATGTACCTCTGTTTTCCTTCATATTGTAGTTGCTTTTATAGTCTATATATTATTCTTGTCTCTGGTATGGAGCTCGTGAGATTTTTTACCCAGGATAGTGGCTTCTTTTTTTATAAAGCAATGGTGATTTTTGCTGTACATAAACTCTTTAATTCCATACGGTCTGATTTATTAAGTTTTGTTTTTAATGTCTGTACTATTGTAGCCCTGAAAAAAGTAATGTCTAAAATAGAATTACCATCAAAGACATACTGTGTCATATACTAAGATGAAGTATCTAAATGTGATACAAACTTCCAAATGGAAGTTGTCAGTTATAAGGTGGTGAGAAATTATCCTAACAAGAGTGTTTTGTTCTTTTTAATTTTCTGTTTTTAGACTAGATTTAGTCAATCTATTCCATTGTTTCTCTTTGTTAGCTCCTAACCTCCTAATCAACCTGCATTCCCCTTCATTTGTGCTGATACCTGCTACCATCTCTCCCATAGGTGCTGATGCTGATTTTCTTGCCCTGGCAGAGCAGAGTCACATTTGTCTTCATCACTTAGACTTCATTGTCTTCTCTTTAACACTAGTAACAGCTCTGAGGAAATTTACAGAGCAATGTGAAAATTTAATCAGAATTAATGTAGATTCTGAAGTTTCTTTTCAGATATCATCTTTACTCCCTGTGACACAGGAGGAATGTTCCAACGTTCTGTATCTGCACTCTAGCTGTTGAAGGCAGAGATGCTGAAGCAGGCCTAAGTTCTTTGCTTTTACAGTTGTGTTGCTTACTCATGCCTGAAATGAGTCTTTCATAGCCCAAAGCTCATCTGAGATCAGCAACATCCTTTATGAAGGCACAACTTCTAATTCCTTCCTAAAGAAACCCACCTACTAAGACAAAATCAGTCGAATAAATGAGCCTATTGGGGGCAATTCAGTGGGAAGTCCACACAGTCTAAAAGAAGTCAGCCATGCCTTTTACTGGCCATTTCATTTGATAGATTGTGGAAATCTATCCACAAAGAAAGAGGCAGTGCCAGTCATGTAGGTCATGTCCACTCAAACTGTTTTATACAAGTACATACATGTAGATAACAGTGTTTCTAGGGTTGTGAGGGGCAACAGGAGGGAAGAGGGGGATTTTTGATTGGTATGTAAAATTAAAAAATTCCTAGTTAAAAACAGTATTTTTCAATTGTGCTAGATTTATATTTGTGCCTAGAATCATTATTCTTCCGCATAGTTTCTGAACTCTCCTACTCTCCCATCACCCATATGTCGCAGACTGGATCTCAGCTAGACCACCAGACTGAGGGAGAACGGGGTGAAGGTACTCAGGATAAGTGGGATTCGGTGAGTGACAGACAGCCACAGACATGAGAGTATGTTGTGAAGCTGCTGCAATTTTACTCAGACCAAGCAGTGAATTTTATACAGTTACTTGAGGAAACAGGGCAATCGGCCAGTAGGGTGATAGACATAGAATCAACAATATAGTCACACAATGTTCTCAGAATGATTAACAAACCTCATGAGTACACCCTTTACTTTTTCTTTTGTGGTTCCTCATCCGGACAGAGAACATTACGGCCCTAGCTGTAGGTTTTTTTTTTTTTTTTTTTTTTACATCTTTGTTTTGTATCAAAATTAAACCCTTTTTATCATTGTTCTAACCATGGTTTTATTTGTGTGAAAATATTTTAACCTTTGCCTGTGGGTGAGAAGGCACCAGGGGTGTCGGTACCTATCTAATCTTTCCATGAACTGTAACTTACGCCATTTTGTTTTCATACCATTATGATTCACACATCAGTTTCCATGTACGTCATAAGCTCCCGTAAAAGGTAATGGCTCTAAATAATTATTATATCTAAGATTAAAGTTAGTGGGTTGCCACCATCGACCCTTGATGAGAAACTTTATTTGTCCCTGAATAATTCTTGTGGGAATGGCTAATTCCTGTAACTGCTTCCTCACAGCTGCTGTCGGCTGCAGGTGTGGATTGCCTATGAGTGCCTGTACCTTTACTTTCATTCTCTCTTTGTTAGAGTCTTCGTCCTTTTGAATCATAAGTTTTTTTTTGTTCTAAATCATTCATGAATTCCTCCAAACTTTAGAGACCCTCTTGAACTGTTGGCCTAAGAGCTTGAATCATAGGTGGGGGTATTGAAGCCACTTTTGAGGAATCATTACTCTCTTTATGGGGCACATCAGGAACATCAAGAGTTAACTTCTTGGAATTAATACACAAGGAAACAACAATAATTACAGCTGCAAAGAGAAGAAGGCAGAGTGCCAGCCAGCCTCTGCAAGCAGATCTGCATGGTTTTGTGTAGCCTGGCACCTTGATTCGGGCAGATTGATGAGGGGTCGCCGGGGGCATAGACCCGAGGGCCGCGAGCCCCCCTTTCCCACATAACTACCTTATCCAAGGCATTTGTCACGCGGGTGACACCATTGTGGGCGTGGCAGTTCCTCCTTTTTTGTTTTTAAGGTGGAAGGCATACAGGTCCTCATGTACACTGCCTAGAGATCTGGTTATTGTCCTGAAGAGACAAGGGAAAATCACAATAACACAAACTACAATTAAGGCAAGAATGCCTATGAAAATAAAATATTGAATCCAATCTAAGGGATTCATGGCCTTAAGGTCTTCTTGTAATCTTTGTGTTAAGACATTTAATGAGCCAGCTTGTATACGAGCTTGGCTCATGGCCAATATGTCCTTTTCAATGGCTTTTAGATCATGAGTAATGGAAGAATCCTTCCATACCTCCAACAAATGATGTTTAACTTTATCCCAATTCTCAGAGGAATTGTAAGGAAGTGGAGTCACAGAAATAGCCTTGTATTTTTGATGACATCTAGTTTCCATAAGTTTTTTAATATTGGCCACATCTTGTCCTAAGGCTAACACTACTTCCTCTAATATATTAATCTTTGTCTCTAATTTTTTGTTTATAATTGTTTGTTTAGATGATGCAAAGGAAATATTTTTATTTAAATCATTCACAAATTGAGCTGTATTAATCTCTTGAACCAGGGTAGTGGTAGCAATGGTATAGGTAGTAATAATAGATATTAATGCTGCTATCCCTAATATCAATGCTGCAACAAATCTTCTCAGCCTTATTAATTCATGAAGCTGTCTAAGTACCTGTAAAGCTGAATTATCATACCAAGTCATGTTATGTAATTGCACGGGAATCATTATAAAAGGTGGTCTTTTTACAATCATCATAATCTGTATTCTTTGTCTTTCCCTTGGTGAAATACAATTAGTGATAATGCATCCAAAGCAAGTTACATGATATGAGTTAGACCCAAGAGCAGAGATATTTACATGTGTAGCAGAGCCTAGCAGCAGAGCAAAAGGATAGGAAATACATGCTCTAACCGCAATGGGAGATGAGGTAGTTTCTTTGGGTCTTTTTTGAGACACTGGGCCTGAAGCAGTAACAAGCCGAAACAAGTCTGGATGTTTTTTTTATGTTTCCGGAGGGGGTTTTAGCGACCCACATTGGCTCAACATACCCTGGTGAAAACCACCTAGTGATTTTTTCACTATGGCCCACAAATGTGTAATTATTAAACTTACCTTTATACTTTTTTTCTCCAGAAGAGGCAGAAAAATCCCAAATAAGCAATTTAGACAGTAAAGGATTGTAGGAGGAGGCTGTGTGAGGAAACCCACAACACAACCAAGTAGGAAAGGCAGTAATACCATCATCCCAAAATTGATTCTTATCCCGATATTTAGTGATACAGGAATCAAGAGGCATAAAATTGACAGACTTAAAAGTTTTATTCATAGCAGGATGTCCCAGAGTAAGCAATTGAGTCTCCCAGATCCATCTAGGATCTCCTTTCTTACAGTAGAGCTGGGGGCATCAGTTAAAAAGGTTTTGTAGCTGGTGGAGAGACATCCAGGAGGAGCTACTCCTTGTAGGGCGAAGCAAATTGGTAATGAATCTGAGCTTCTTGTAAAATTTATAAATGAGGAAGCACTTGCCTTTTCATCTGAATCTTGGAACCCCCCGATGATTTTTGTCTGATTGCTCAATACCTTATAAGTCTCATCATCCAACCACCCCGCTACATGTAGAAGGGGAGGATGAGGAACATAAGCCCAAAAAGTAGAAGGGCTGGTAGAGCCCGTAGTAGGCCCAACAGCAATCAAGGACAACATGGCTACAAATAGCATTTTTAAAGGAGGGTTAGAACATTGTTGTGAGGCAAGTGCTTTTGCTTCATTTGCTAGATGTTTCAGCTGGGTCCATGTTGGAAGCTTTTGTGGCTTTAGAGTTAGCTTCTTTATTTTTTGAGTCAGCTGGGCCATCACTAACTTTTCTTTTTACTTTTGTAGTTTTTTGTGGCACCGGCCTGATGAGTCAGTCTGGAATCTACATGGGTGATTTTGCATCCTGTGGAAAGATATAAGCATACCCTCGCCCCGAAGTTATTAGAGGGTCAGGTCCTTTCCAGGATCCCGAAAGCAAGTCTCTCCACAGTATTTGTGGCAATGGTGATGCCATTTCTTTTACTGTCCAATGCTTAAGAGCAGAGGAATTATTATTTGAGTCCATGTTCAAATGATTTAATACAAATAGAGAATGACTCAAAACATGATGGGGGGACATATATGAGTTAGCATTCTGTAATCTTTTTATTTGTAATTTTAATGTCTGATGAGTTTTTTTAGTGATGGCCTGCCCCCGTGGGTTTTAGGGAATCCCTGTCGTGTGACTAATTCTCCATTGCGCTAAAAATACCTCAAAAGGTTTTGAGGTGTAGGCAGGTCCATTGTCAGTTTTGATATGCATGGGTTTCCCCATGATCATGAAACATTGTACCAGATGCTTAATTACATCTTTTACTGTTTCTCTTGATCTGGCAGACGCGTGGACAAAATGAGAAAACGTATCCATTTTTACATGAACATACTTCATCTTCCCAAAGGAAGGAATATGGGTTACGTCCATCTGCCATAGTGTAAGAGGCTTTAATCCCCTAGGATTAACCCCCATTTTTAGACTCTGATTTTGTGGAGGGCAATGAGCGCACTCCTTAACTATATGTCTAGCTTGTTCTCTAGTTATATGAAAAGCTTGTTTTAATGCATTAGCATTCTGATAATGCAGAGCATAACTTTTTTGTGCCTCCTGTACTGTAAGGAGATTAATTCTAGTTAATAAGTCAGCCATGCAATTACCATGGCTCAGGGGTCCTGGTAACCCTGTATGACCCCGAATATGTCCTATGAAAAGTTTTTCTGTCCTTTGCCATAACAGAGTTTGCAGTTCTTTAAGCAGAGGCTTAATAGTAGAAGAACCTGTTAAACTCGTTGTTTCTATGGCGGGAAATAAATTAACCATATACTTTGAGTCTGTATAAAGATTAAGGGTCTGGGGAAAATGTCTAAGTGCAAGCAGAACTGTACGTATCTCCGCTTGCTGAGCTGTTGCCTGTGGTACAATTTCTATTAAAGGTTCTTCCCCTTTTGAGTATACCGTAGACCTCCTATTTGCTGACCCATCTGTAAAAACCACAATACCCTCTGCTAGGGGTTGAGAAACACATATCTTTGGAAATATAAGAGGAACTTCTTTTATGAATTCAATAAGAGGGTCTTTGGGGTAATGAAAGGTGATTTGTTCTAGGTATCCCATTAAGGAGAGACACCAATCTTCTGATTCTTGTAATAAGAGTTCCAATTGTTTTTTAGTATATGGTATAATTACAAAGGCCGGTTCTTTGCCAAACAATTCTCTAGACCTAATTCTGCCCTTATATATAAGTTGTGCACAAAGAGAGGGATAAGATGTAAGTGTCTTCTTATGTGTGTGTGGTAGGTGTAGCCATTCCAATACACCTTCCTGCCATAGGCAAGCTGTTGGAGTATAATCTGTGGCAAAAATAATTAAATACCATGGAGCCAAATAGTCTATTTGATGTAATTTAGCTCTTTCTAAAGCCTGTTTTATATGTTTTAAAGCCTGTAAGGCTTCAGGAGTTAAGTGTCTTATTGACCTTGGGTGAGCTTCTCTATGTAATATTTGATACAGGGGGCTTAATTGTCCTGTTGTGATGTCTAAATATTTTTTTTACCGATTTTACATTTCCTAACAATTTTTGAAAATCATTGAGGGTCTTCAATTTATCTACTCTGATAGATGCCTTTTGGGTTGTTATATAATTATCCCCTATCCATTGTCCCAGATAATTAAGTGGCCTATTTTTTTTGAATATTTTTTGGAGCTACAACAAGGCCATACGCTGTTAAACTACTAATTGTCTCTTTGAGAATTTTTTTTTGTTGTATCTTTATTTTCATGAGCCAATAATATATCATCCATATAATGAATGATATATGCAGAGGGAAAAGTTTTTTTTTATTGGTAAAAGGGCCATATCCACAAATTTTTGACATAATGAAGGACTGTTTTTTATTTCCTGGGGTAATACTTTCCAATGAAATCGTCTATAGGGTCTCTTAAAATTAACTGAGGGTGTGCTAAAGGCAAATCTAGGGCAATCCTGAGGCTGTAATCTTATTGTAAAAAAGCAATCTTGTAGATCAATGACTATAATGTGCCAGTCCTTTGGTATGGCCACAGGGGATGGGAGTCCTGGTTGTAGGGCCCCCATATCCTCCATTGTAGCATTTACTGCTCTTAAATCTTGTAGTAGTCTCCATTTTCCGGATTTTTTTTTTTATGACAATTACAGGAGTATTCCATGGGCGATTAGATTCTTTTATATGCCCTTTTTTTCAATTGTTCTGATACCAGCTGTTTTAATGCCTGTATTTTTTTGTGTGTGTCAGGGGCCACTGACTAACCCATACAGGCTGATCAGACTAAAGGAAAGGAAGATGACCCTTTAAGACCAATCACCCTGGATGGCAAGAAGCTTCCAAGGACTCTTGGACACAGGTGCTGACAGAACCTGCATAGCGGGAAAGGATTGGCCTTTCCTCTTGGCAACACACAGAAAGCAGGATCCTCCCCTTATATGGGATTAAAAATGGCTTTGGAGTAATATGCAGAGTTCAAAGCTCTTAAAAGCAACAGCAGTAAAGAAGAGGGTTTATACAACCTTATGTGTTACCTCTCACCATTACCCTAATGGGACCAAGAGAACTTAATGGAGTCACTTGATGTGCATTTAGTGACAGGAAGTTTCGAGCTGGAACAGCATTTCACATAGGGGCCACTGCAAAGGATCTCTATGCGACTCTATACAGTGAA
>NW_023413340.1:0-9893 GCF_903995425.1 Onychomys torridus
GAATAATAAAGCTATGAAGAATGTCTTTATAAACACCATTGTTAGCCAGCACATCTTTCTCAATGGGCAGGTCAAATAAAACCCACAACTGTATTATTAAAGGTACTCTATTTGAACAGAACTGGTAGAATGTATCTCTCCATGTATATAGGAGTTGGATTTTTCTAGACTATCTCACAGTGTTAGAGCAAGTCCAACAATGGCTGTCTACCAATGGAATTTTGAAGAGTATAGTAGTTCTTCAGGCTAGATATCTCAGTTGTGTGCAGTATACCACAAAATACCATGGAAGTAGGCTTTAATTCTGGTACAGGAAGGAACTTCTCTTGTACCCTTTTTTTGAAACCCCCAGAGACCACCATTTTCCTATGCAAGCACATTAAGATCCTTTCATTAAGGTTTAACCTGGGGCACTGCATGGCAGCCTTGTCCTTGTGTTGTCTAGAAAGACAACCAGTCAGCTGACTGCCCCCAGGCACCAAGACGCATGGGTACAGCAAGCTAAGACCTCCAGCAAACCTAGGCTTGGCTACAGACACAGCAGGGAACCCAGAACTCAGCAGGGAAGCAATCAGTTTCATTCCTTCTGGACACCAGAGCGATTGACTCAGTCCTGGGAGTTTTAGGATGTCACTCCTCTCTATTGTCGGGAACAGAGGACAGCCTTACCTCACCAGATTTAATTGCACTTTCAGAGTTACTTAATGAAAAAGATTTCCAACTAAGATAAGAGCTCATTGTCTCATTTCAAAGTTACCGTCTGTGTTTCTCATGTGCATACAGACAGGGCCACGATCTTTGCCTTGTACCTAATTAAAAAATAAGTTCTCTTCCACTCTCAAGCTCCAGAGGACACCAGGATCCACTGCCTTGTCACCAATTCCAGAGGAATTTCCCAACTAGGGCCACATAGAGCCAGAGGCAAAAGGGACCGTCGAAATATCCAGGCGGTAAGGTTATAACATTTTGTCACCTGTGTTTCCCAAACGCTAAACTAGCAAAACAAACAGGTGCCTTAAATAAACCACCTCAAATGAGGCTTGTCTCAGGTATAAAAACAACCAGAGTACTCAAACATCACAGCCACCCTTAACATGTCTCCAACCAGACAGACCAGATCTACCTCAGATAAATGTCAACTCCAAAAACAAAATAATAATGAATCTTTTGTCTAAGCTTTTATGTCACCAGTGTTTTGTCAGATAGAAGGTTCCCAGCCACACCATGGAGGATGGACAGCTGCAGGATCTCATCCTAGGATCAGCCACACCATGGAGGATGGACACAGCAACAGGATTTCATCCCAGAACTTCAGGAGATGGCTTCCCCACCTCCCCCCCCAAAACCAATCAACGTCCATCATTCAGCCTGAAGCAGTCTTTGAGAGAAACAGCGTCCCATACCCATCTATCCACATTTTTTTCTTTTTAAAACATGAGAGTCGGGAATGATAGATAATTATATGTCCACACGGTTGGGCTTGCCAGGCAGACCGCCTAACTATTTCCGGTGTAGAATAGCCATCTCCAGGTCAGACATCTCGCGGGACCGGGACTCTGTGGCCTTACATGGTTGCATAAGGCGCGCGCGCAGCCATGTAATCTACACGCATGTGTGGAGTACCCACAGGAGTCCCTGTACCCATGTGCGGCCCAACCTTTAAAAAGCCAGCGCCATCTTGCGCGAGGTTCTCAGTCTCTCCTCCTCCCCCTTCCCCCCCTTCTCTCCCGACCCATGTGTGTTTCACCCAGGCCTGTCACCTCTATCCTCTTTAATAAAACTCTCCCGGGGTTTTGTCGTGTTCGGGACGTGTTCCTAGTGCCTCATAAATACTAACAGTTGGTTTCTCAGAACCTGAAGTAACCCCACCACAAATGTCCTGGTTCCAGACCATTGCTAGCTCTCCAAAGCATATTCTTGGTTTTCAGGAAGGAGCTGTTTTATTATCAGTACACCAGGCCCTGAGGGAAAGCTTCTTAGTTCAAGGTCCAAGGCACAAGAATTTTCCTAATCTATGCCTGAGGGCATAAATGAAAGCCATGCTCTCAACTCAGCTCGCTGCAGAAGGACTCACAAGAAGGACTCACAGCACACCACACAAAACTGCTGGAACCAGCTCTTCTTCAAAGCCAAATCTGAAGCCAGTGGCCAGAAGGACCCTGCCCAACTTCTGACTGGCAGGTCACCTGGAGTGCCTGATTGGATAGTGAGACCTGAGTGACAAGAGCACCTCCCACAGGGTTACAGTGTGCTTAAAGACACAGCACAATCATTCCTGACCCTCCCTTCCACCCCAAAGTCTTTTTCTAAATGAGCAGAGATTCCTTTATTAACAGCACTTGCCCTTGGCTCCAATAGCTGACCCTGCTTTCTTCCTGCTCTCCATGGGTACTTCCCCTTCTTACCCCAGGACACAATGTGGGTAGCTAGCTTGTACAAACCACTAAACTATATGGGGCAGAGTGATTCCTTGTCATACAGGTAAAAGGGATCTCGGAATATTAACAACTAAAGAGAGATTTAAAGACACACAGGAGAATGTTATTATGTGATTTACTGCTGACATCAGGTGAACTGAAGGTACTTTGTACCTTATTGTCATAGGGACTTCAGACTACCAACCAACAAATGCAGGAACTTGATCACAACAAAGAAAAAAGTGCCATTGCTTTAGGAATTTTATTCCAGAAGTGCAGAGCATATTGTTGGCAAATAAATAATAATACAGAGTAGTCTTCATGGATAGTTTAATATTTAGATAACTGAAGTATGAAAAATGGGTTTATGAACACTATTCTTAGCCAGCAAATCTTCCTCAGTGTGCAGGTGAAGGAAAAAAAACTGCATTATTAAAGGTTCTCTAACTGAAAAGTACTGGTAGAATGAATCTATGTATGAAGAAAATGGATTTATTAGAATGTCTCACATAATGTGGTTCAGGCAGTCCATCTATGACTGCTACCATTGGATATTTGAAAAAGTCAGTAGTTGTTCAGAGCATGAGGCTGTGTATCTCAACTGCTCTCTAGTGTACAGCACAAGTCTAAGGAAGTAGGCTCTGGTGCTGGTTAAAGAATGAACTTGGAGCTGGGCAGTGGCAAATGCCTTTAATCCCAGCACTTGGGAGGCATAGTCAGGAAGATCTCTGTGAGTTCAAGGCCACCCTGGGATACAGAGGAACTTCTAGGAAAGCCACAAACTATACAGAGAAATCCTGTCTCAAAAAAAAAAATGAACTTGGTAGCCAGAGCTATGGTAACCAGGCAAAGGGAGAACTTACTCCTTCTGTGTACTTTATGTATGTAGGCTAGAACCAGAAGGTAATATCAAGATTAAAGGGGGATCTTATACTTTGTTTGATTCTTTGTGTGTGTGTGTGTGTCCCTGAGACTAGATGTATTTGTATAGCCCTGGAACTCATTCTGTAGACAAGGCTGGCCTCAATCTCAGAAATCCACAGAAGATTCGGCCTCCTCAGTGCTGTGCTTAAAAGTGTGCACAGACAACAAGCAGCTGAAGGTAGATATCACCTCAAATGATCTAGAGTAAAGATGGGTCTTCAATTTCAAAACATTTCAAAAATCCTTCACAGGTGAATGCAACTCTTTTGGTTTTAGCCTGCTGCTCACACTCAAGAAATATCTGAGGAGCTGTGGGGTTGGTGGGTAAATGCTCCATAGAATGCCACCATGAACAAGGACTAAAGACAAAAAACAAAAAATGGGAAAAAAATTGGGACTAATAAAAAAAATAAATAAAGCGAACTAAAGACGAGGAGGTACTAAAGAAAAATTAATAGGGACTGAAGAAAAGAGAAAGTAATAGTTTTATTACACAGTTTTTGGCAAAAGTGTGAGTCAGCCTGGCCAGTGGAAAGTGGCATGCCAGTTTTGTGGAAAAAAAAATATATATGCAGGGTTCTTATACTTGAGAGAAAAGGAAAATGGACTGGAAGGATGTCCGATGCTGCAGCGCAATATTCTCTTTGTCAAAATTTTCTATCTTCTATCCCTTTCTCAATTTTTCTGTGACAAATATAAGGCATAGTGTAGTAATATAGTGTAGGAAAAACAGAAATGTAAGATTGTGCAGAAAAATTTCAGATAACTAAAAGCAACTAGACAGAAAAACTCTTCAATTTTCTAACTTTGGGGGCTATGAAAGCAAACTGGGGAAAATATTTCTTTGAGCTTTATGGGTCATAAAAAAGCTCTTCCTTGAGCTTATGGGGAAGAAAAAGTATGGAACCTTTGACCTGGGGAGAGCTGAAAGGCTAAGTCCAAGTGGCAGGAGAAAGTGATTTCTCTCTGAGGCAAAAAATAAATGTGGGTGTAAAAGGCCAAAATTTAAAGCTGGGAAGTTTTTGGAAAAGTTGGTCTTTCTCTCCTCGGGGGGTGGGGGGGGAATCTTTCTCTTAAACTATAAAGGTTTTCCTTGAAAATTTTTGGGGAAAATCTCTTTAAAAGCCTTAATCTAGCTGGGTGGTAGTGCCTTCAATTCCAGCACTTGGGAAGCCAATGCAGATGGATCTTTGTGAATTCTAGGCCAGCCTGGTCTACAGAGTGAGATCCAGGAAAGGGGCAAAGCAACACAGAGAAACCCTGTCTCGAAAAACAAAAACATAAACAAACAAACAAACAAAAAAGGCCGTATTCTTTTTCTTTAAAAAAAAAAATCTTAAGTACTGAAGCCTTTAACATTCTCTTAGAAGGACAAAAATTAGAATGACCTGAAGATATTAGTATGGGGACCACCTGTGATTAGCTCCAAGGGGAAACAACAAACTTCTTAAGACAGCAAAGCCTCTCTAAGTTCTCTTTCAAGCTTTCAAAATCCTCACTGAAATGCAGGAGGAAGGGAGAAGTTCCTAAAAACCTCTACTAGGTTCTGTCTCTTCAAGTTCATAACAGACAGTGGGTCAAAGTCCCCTGAAGGAAACACTTGGGAGAGGAAGGATGAAGTGCAACAGAAAGCCCAAAAAGGAAGGACACTTTACCTGGGAAAAGCAAAAAAGCCAAGCTTTTCAGTTACAGCTGAGTGGAGGCATCAATGTTTTTGTTTCTGAGTGAGCTATGGAAAGGTGTTCCTAATCTTCCTAACATAAAGATCCCCTGAAGAGAAACAAACTCTGTTAGCATTTTATCCTCCCTTCTGACCAAAAACTCAGAGGTGACTGTCCAGTGTCTCTGAGTTGGGGAGCATGTCGGGGATACTAGGGTTCCTGGAGCACAGAGCTGAGGCAGGAAGGTCCAGGACCCAGGGGAAGATTGCCAATGAACAAACAAAGCTAAAGCCAGTGGGAATGGCAGTTGTCCGATTTCCTACAAGTCCCAGGTTGATTGGTCCACTGCTGCAAAAACATCTGAGAAAAGCTTTCCTATCAAAGAAAAGCCCTTTCTGGGAAAGCAGGGAAGCTGAACTGTGTCTGAAGCAGTTGTGCTGCTGAGTCAAGCGCTGTTTGGGGAAAGAGCCCAGCCAGGACAGAACAGAACAATCCAGAAGTAAAGCTTTCTTTTCTGTCAGAGAAAGCATCTCTTTGAGAAAAGCTTTGTTTCAACTGACTCCCGGTGAGATGGAGTGTAACCCTAAGGGGTGATTGCCTCTGGCATAAGCTCTGTCCTTGAGCACCCAGACAAGCACATGCAACCCCCTGGGGGACTGGGCCAGGTGAAGGCCTGAGGAAAACCACCAGTCCTAATGTTAGCTTAGATATGGCAAAAACCTCCCTTGCTAAGCTTTATTTATGAACACAAACCTCAGACCCCAAAACAGAAATGGACTAAAGGTCCTACCTTCAGAAGCAAAAAAGCTGTCACTGCGGCACTGGGAAATTTTTCTGGGGTAGAAGGGATAAATTGTGACCAAACTGGGAATGGTCAGGGAGAAAGACACTGAAGAAAGAGAAGGGACAAGATCCTCCCTGTGAGATCACAAGTTGCAGAGGTGCTTGTTTGAACTAAAATTGTTAACTGCAGAGTTTTGCTTGTAAAATGTCTCTTCATATTTGGAAGGGAAAGCCTGATACCAGAATTTTTTGAACTTAAAAAAGAGATAAAACTACAAAATTTTTGGTTTAGCATTTCTTTATATTTGGAAGGCTAGTACCAGAATGTATCATTTGATATTTGGGACTTAAGAAATGAAATGAACAATAGTAATTTCATTGCAATGGGATAATTTTAAATTTGCTTCTAGTAATAACCTGGGAACTGTTTTCTGGAATTTGGGTTAAATATGGAATTGTTTAAATGAAGAAATTTATTGTTTCCACCTAGAGTCAAGATACAATTTTGTGTATGCATATATGCTTTATTAACTGGTGATTCAAGAATTGTCTTATGGAACTGTTTATGTAAAAATGGAATTACTTTTGGAACTGGTTTTGTGTTGCAAATGGAACTGTTTAAATGGAAAAGTTTGGGTTGTCTAACTAGGCTTGTGACTTTGCTTAAGAAATTATAAAGAAATGTGAGAATTAATATTCCTTAGTTTATTTAATTTAAAAAATATTTTCTTTGAGTGGATTAATGTCATGTTTTGTTAGTAAAAAATGCAAATTGGGGGCTGGAGAGATGCCTCAGCCATTAAAGGCAAGGCTCACATCCAAAAAATGCAAATTGGGTACATTAAGAGACTACTTTGAAAGTGTAAAAAGTTCTAAGAAACTACATTTGGGGCTGGAGAGATGGCTCAGAGGTTAAAAGCACTGACTGTTCTTCCAGAGGTCCTGAGTTTGCTTCCCAGCAGCCACATGATGATTTACAACCATCTGTAATGAAATCTGGTGCCCTCTTCTGGCCTACAGAGATGCAGGCAGAACACTAAATAAAATAAATTAAGAAAAAGAAATTGCTTTTGGATGTTTTGCTAAGTTTTCAAAGTGTTAATGGTTTGAGAATATCAGCAGGTCTCCTATTGGAGCCCGTTTTTGGGTTCCTCGTGGCTTTACCCAGGAGGTCCCCATAGAGGATGATTAGGGCCATGGGCCTGAGTGCAGGTGTCTGAAATGGTCTGCACTTGGTTGTGCTGCGGGGATGTCTTTTGCTCCATCCCCTTGGCATCTCTATAAATACCCTGGGGCAGAGACAGTCAGAGCCCATTGATATAGGTTCCAGGCCCTCTTGAGGCTATCCTTTATTTTCTATCTGTTTATCTCCACACTATAAATCCTTCTATCTAATATTTCCTGCAGCTCACACTCAAGAAAACTCTGGGGAGCTGTGGGGCTGGTGGGTAAATGCCCCACACTCTCCTACTGGGTGATCAAAGATCAGAGGACACAGAAAGCACAGTCCTTCCAGTTTTGTCCTTCCAACCCAGGGGACAGGGTCCTAGTCTAGAAAGTTTCTATTTTTTGTAGACATTCTTGTACTCTCTTAGAACATATCCACTTCTTCATCCAAATCACAGGTTCCTTTGTGAGATCAATTAATTATATACTCAATATGCAGTGCAGCCAATCCATCACCTCATCATAGCTGGAAAATTGTGTATCCAAAAATGTCACATCCACACAGTAACTGTTGTTACTACATAACTGTTGTTAAAGAAAAACAGGCCATGAATTAGAAAACAATGAGTCGTCATGGTATGGCTTGGAGACAAGAAAGAGGATGTGGATATGATACAGATAAAAATCTCAAAGCTATATTTTGAAATGTTCAAATGGGGATAATGGCCATGTGCTCCATAGTCCAAGGATTTGTATTACAGCACATGAAAAATTTCTCAAATCTTTATCTCTAGGTGTAGATCTAAAACATGAAAAATAACAGTGCCATTAGGAATGGCCAAATTTTACCTATATATGTGTTGATTGACCTACTGTAACTATAGCAATTTTGTTTCATGGTAATATAAGTCCTTTATCCAGATTCTTGATTGTCCTTGTCTGTGGGCCTCAAGAAATGGCCAATCAGGATATTTTTGGAACATCTAAAATTGATTACCTAATCTCACATTGCTATTCTCAAGTACTCTTGAAGTAGGAAGTCTGTCAACCCCAACCTTTCTCTCCCTTTCTGCACTGTGACTCCACCAGCTTCAAAGTTGCTCAATGAATTCAATTCTTGCACAGGTCCCTATTCATGTATAACTCTCCACTAAAATCCACTAAAAGCAAGAGAGATTGGGGGTCACTTATTAACTGGTTAATTTTATTTTTTCTTCTTACTGACTAATCAAGGCCCAAAGTAGAAGAAATTGGAGATCTTTTTCTCAGCACTGGGCAGCAGAAGCAGGATTAGCTGTTCATTGCAATTCTCAGTTACATTGAATGAGGAGAGCTTCAACTAAAGGAGACATTGCTTTACACAGAAATCAATAATCCACAACACTTGAGAGAAAAGGAATAGAACCACTGATTACCTAGAGACATTGGAGAACAGAAACAGAGAGATAAGAGCAGTAATGCACTAAAAATGATACCAATAAGCAATTTTTAAAATGATATAATTTTTTTGAGACATGGTTTCTCAGTGTAGCTTTTTGCACCTTTCCTTGAACTCACTTGGTAGACGAGGCTGGCCTCGAACTCACAGAGATCGGCCTGTCTCTGCCTCCCAAGTGCTAGGATTAAAGGCATGCACCACCACCGCCTGACAAAATAATGCATTTTTAAGATGAAAACCTTAGCTATATTGATTTTGAAAAAGAACAGGCCCTTCCCTAGTGGACGGGAAGTCATTAATATGAGATAGATTGATCTTGCTCATTTGCATATGTTAGCTGCTGAGATCTATAATTGGCACATCAAGTCATAGTCATTGACCTGTTTCTTAAACCTCTGAGCTGACGACATAACTGTGTCAAGCAGGATTTCACATATCTGCATAGGAGAATTGCCTAATTACAAATTCAATATTCATTGGCTCAAGATAATTTTCCAAAGCTGGGTGGTGGTGGCACACGCCTTTAATCCCAGCACTCGGGAGGCAGAGCCAGGCAGATTTCTGTGAGTTCAAGGCCAGCCTGGGCTACCAAGTGAGTCCCAGGAAAAGCGCAAAGCTACACAGAGAAGCCCTGTCTTGAAAAACCAAAAAAAAAAAAAAGAAGATAATTTTCCAAAACTCTACACTCACACAATCTGGTCTGTTATCATTCATGTGACATAAATTAAAACATGATGAGAAAGTATAAAACAACTCTTGCTACCATAATCAAGTCTTTTTTTTAATAATAGTGACTCCAGCAGGTGATTGTCTACCCTGCTTCCCCCTTTAGTATGCACAATAAATTATTTCTGCTATTTGGTCTGAACTCAGAAGCAATGCTCCACATGTGAAACCTTTTCTGGTGACTGCATTAGATAGTCAACTACATGACTCAAATGGATAATTTTAAAACTCTGAGGTGGTACAGTCATTTAATTTAAGAATTTTGAAGTTATAGCATAAAGAACAGTGAGATCATTGGCCTGGAGAGCATGAGAATGGAATCAAGGACACCCGAGACAACATAAAAGAGCTTGTCTCCAAAACATTTGTCTAACAGGATAGAAATTCTGCTGTCCTTTAATTTTCTTAACTACCTTCCACTTTTCCCATCATTCTCAGCCCTGTCAGCTTGAACCCAACAAAGAATGACCTGCTGTCTCAGGTTTGTATGTTTAAGAAACCATCTGGGAATATTTTTGCTCTCTAACTCACCATCTGCCCAAATGGCTAGACCTGCAAGTTGCTGTCTCTATTTAAATTGTTCAAAGTGAAACCTGGAGCATGAAGCTAAAAGACACATGGATGAATGCACATGGTGAATGCAAAATGTCAAGGCTGTCTCCTACTTAATCATTTGCCAGAGATGGATGCATACTATTTTAAAGGTATTTTTCTTTATTAATATCCTAAGTGTGATTTCTCCCTGGGAAGTCAGTATTAATTATAGGACAGCAGAAT
>NW_023413341.1:0-2332 GCF_903995425.1 Onychomys torridus
CCTGGTTCGGCTCCAGTGGCCAACTATGGCATCATGCCAGGCTCCAAGGCTGCAGTAGACACTGGGGGAAGAGGCTAGGGAGGCAAAAATCAAAGTTGAGCCCAGACAGTAAGCAGCCATGCAACAGGCATCTTGGGCATGCGCCAAGCCCAGCCTCATGGTCTCCTGGCTCCCGGGGCAAGGGTGAAGGCGACTGCAAAGCTAGTGGTCGCAGAGTGCAGCACAAGGAACAGAGCTGCGGCAGTGGGAGGCCACCCCTTGCCACGACTTGACCCAATTGCACCTGCCGCACCACCAGGCCTCCCTCCTGAAGGCCCACACATATGTATGTTCCATCAAACCGGGGTCTCTGGCTGGCTTCAACCCTGGCATCACTATGTTCGGCCATGTCTGTCAAATCTTGGAGCAGATGCAACTGTGCAGATATCAAGTCGAAGCCCTGAGTCCGCCCTCGGCTGTCTTCCACATCGCCCCGTGCAACCGGCCATGGGTCCGGGCGGGGACGCAGCAGTCCTGGCCCCTGACCCCTAGGGTCGGCCTCATCCTGTCCATGTGAACAGTGTCTAAACCACTGATCGCAACCACAGCTACCTGCCCGGTCCGGCCCTGAAGCTGGGGCGACCTCCAAAAGGATCCCTGAAGGGCAGCCTTGCAAAGTCCACCAGGAGGAGAACCCTCCAGGAAACACAGGCACCCCCCGACACTCCACTCCAAGACAATCCTGCCAGTCCATTTGGGAGAACCCGCCCCTAAACAGAAACCTGCACCCTATAGCTGTTGCATAACCATGGCCTCCAGGACCAGCTAATCACCTTCCCCAAGTCCTCAGAGAAGGTAGCAGCACTAATCCGCTAAACCGCGTAATCCTAGGGACCGCCTCAACAGGGCCTCGAAAACCGCATGGAAGCATGTGATTCGCACAACTGGCTTAGATAGCGCCGGGAGAGACTCCTGGTAGTGCTGTCCCACTCATTTGACGCCCACAATACAACACCCTTCGTCTGCCCAGGATTCTAATCCTTTCAACGGCTTCGGAGTCGGTAGTGGAGAGCTATGGATCACAGAGAAGTAACCTCCCTGACAGAAAATGCACATAAAGAGGAGTGGGAACACACAGAGAGCCAGCAAACAGGCACTACCAACCAAAGCACCCACAGACAAGACAGAGAAGAGGGTGGAGTACTGGGTCCAGGTCCGAGAAGGAAAGCCAAATGAGGAAAGTTAGATAGCCCAGGTAAACAGACAGAGAAAGATCCCTACAGCACACAAATACCAAACGAAGAAACACCAAAACACTCAATAATAAAGCAATAACCACAGATCAACAGCCAGCATATCAGAACCAATTCCTAAAAGAGAACAGCTCACAATAATATACCAATCAAACCCCTCGCGCACACTGAAACACACTAACTGAGGCACCTCATTCCTAAAATCAAGGGTTGGTCAATCTGCAGTCCAATGCTTAACACGTAGCACTCAATATTATACCAAGATCCAAACTAAAAGACACCAAAGAACGAGAGAGGCATATTCCTCAAGGAAGACGTGCAAGTTTTGTCCAAAAGCACAGAAGGCCCAAGTGCGCAATGGGAATCTAAAAAAAGTCCCAGGAAGTATCCAGACCAGAAAGACAAATGGGAGTCCAAATCTTCATTCAGCCAAAAGATCTGAGAAATCTACCCACAATCGTGATACAGCAAAGGCCCAGACTGGCACCAACTAGCTGAAACCCTGTCCCAAAATAAAGAAAAAAATAAAGGCCTTATGATAAATAATTCCTTAAAAGAATAAAAAAGACAAACAAAAATTGGAAAAAAAAATCAATAAATCTATTAAAAAAACCACGAGAAACAAGAAAACAAAACTAACATAAGAAGATGTGAAGATCTAAATTAGGGAACAGACAATAAGACACAAACTGTGAAAGCCTGGGAAATGGAAAATCTAGAATAAAGAACAGCACATTCTGCAGAGCAAGCAACAGAATGCAGGAGATGGAAGAGAGATTCCCAGGTTTTGAAGATAATATACTGGAAAGAGTCAAAGAAATCAATAAAGTCAACAAAGTTATAACATAAAATGTCCAGGAAATTTGGGACACCTTGAAAAGGCCAAATCTAAGAACAATTGGGTTAGAAGAAGAAGAATACCAAATGAAAGTCACAGAACATATATTCAACAAAATTATGGAAGAAAACTTGCCCAACCTAAAGAAGGAAATGCCTGTGAAGATACAAGAACCTTACAGAACACCAAATAGACTGGAACCCCAAAAATGTCCCATTGCCATGTAATATCAAACCACTAATCATACAGAACAAAGAGTAAA
>NW_023413342.1:0-4031 GCF_903995425.1 Onychomys torridus
CACTCAATTGAAACCCGGCATTATTCTCAGGAGTTTTTCGCTTTTTCAGAAACGAGTTAACCCAGGATCTCGTTTCCTACAAGCAAGAGGTCTTTTCTGGAACAAAGTAATATTGGGCTCAATGATTTTAACCATTCAGAAACCCAACGTGATTCTCACTTATTAACTAAAGAGCATTATGAAGAAGAAAGCTTGGTTTGTATTCAGTTTCATAAGCAGAGTTTGAACTACATATGGTCGTATGAGTAGGAAACACAGTTCTTTTTTTTCTGGGATCTCATGGTTCTTGCGTATTGGAAGGTTGAAAGAAGAGCTTGCTTCTTGCGTTAAAACAGACGGTGTTCATGATGAAACACTGGTCCTGAATCCCTTTTCAGAGAAACGGAGTTAAACTCCTGCATCTGTGTCTTCCTACAAGCAAGAGTTCATTTATGTAAAAGAGAATTTTGGCTCAAATGCTTTTACACAGTTTAAGGAACCCAGCGATTCACTATTAACTAAAGACCCTTTATGTAAGTGGTGCTGTGGTTTTATCAGTTTCATAAGCAGAGTTGAAGTAAGTATGTTCCGTATGAGTAGGAAACACAGTTCTTATTTTCAGGGCATGCTCATGGAATTTGCTGTATTGGAGACGCTGGAAAGAAGAGCTTGCTTCTTGCGTGAAACACAGTGTTTTTAAATGGATGAGAACACTGGTGTGAATTTCCCTTGAAAAACGGAGTAAAACCACAGGATATGTGTCTTCCTACAAGCAAGAGTTCATTTCTGGTAATCCAAGTGAATTTTGGGTTCAAATGATTTTACACAGTTCAAGAACCCAACACGATTCTGACTATTTACTAAAGAGCATTTATGTAAGATGAGCTGTGGTTTGTATTATGTTCATAAGCAGAGTTGAAATTCGTATGGTCTGTGTGAGTAGGAAACACAGTTATGTTTTTGCGGGCATGCTCATGGTTCTTGCTGTATTGGAGACTCTGGAAAGAAGAGCTTGCTTCTTGCGTTAAAACAGAGTGTGTTCCATGGTTGAGAACACTGGTCTGCATTTCCCTTCAGAAACGGAGTTAAACCCAGGATCTGTGTCTTCCTACAAGCAAGGGTTCATTTCTTGTAAACCAAGTAATTTGGGTCAAATGATTTTACACAGTACAAGACCAACGATTCTCACTAATAACTAAAGAGCATTTATGTAAGTAGAGTTGGTTTGTATCAGTTTCATAAGCAGAGTTGAACTACATATGGTCCGTATATTAGAAACACAGTTCTTTTTTTCAGGGCATGCTCATGGAACTTGCTAATTAGAGACGCTGGAAAGAAGCAGCTTGCTTCTTGCGTTTAAAACAGAGTGTGTTTCATGATGAGAACACTGGTCTGAATTTACCTTCAGAAACAGAGTTAAACCCCAGGATCTGTGTCTTCCTACAAGCAAGAGTTCATTTCTGGTAAACCCAGTGAATTTTGGTTCAAATGATTTTACACAGTTCAAGAACCCAACGTGATTCTCACTATTTAATAAAGAGCATTTATGTAAGAGTACCTGTGGTTTGTATCAGTTTCATAAGCAGAGTTGAACACATATGGTCCGTATGAATAGGAAACCAGTTCTTTTTTTCTGGATAGCTCATGTTCTTGCTGTATTGGAGATGCTGGAAAGAAGAGCTTGCTTCTTGCGTTAAATTAGAGTGTGTTTCAGGGATGAGAACACTGGTCTGAATTTCCCTTCAGAAACGGAGTTAAACCCCAGAATCTTTATCTTCCTATTAGCAAGAGTTCATTCTGGTAACAAAGAGAATTTTGGGCTCAAGTGATTTTACACAGTTCAGAAACCCATCGCGATTCTCACTATTAACTAAAGAGCATTTATCTAAGAGGAGTTGTGGTTTGTATCAGTTTCATAAGCACAGTTGAACTACGTATGGTCCGTCTGAGTAGGAAAGACAGTTCTTTTTTTCAGGGCATTCTCATGGAACATGCTGTATTGGAGATGCTTGAACGAAGAGCTTGCTTCTTGCAGTAAAACAGAGTGTGTTTCATGGATGAAGAACACTGGTCTGAATTTCCCTTCAGAAACGGAGTTAAACCACAGGATCTGTGTCTTCCTACAAGCAAGAGTTCATTTCTGGTAAACCAAGTGAATTTTGGGACTCAAATGAATTTACACAGTTCAAGAACCCAACCGATTCTCACTATTAACTAAAGAGCATTTATGTAAGAGGAGCTGTGGTTTGTATCATGTTTCATAAGCAGAGTTGAACTTCATATGGTCCTGTATGAGTAGGAAACACAGTTCTTTTTTCTGGGCATGCTCATGGTTCTTGCTGTATTGGATACTCTGGAAAGAAGAGCTTGCTTCTTGCGTTAAAACAGAGTGTGTTTCATGGATGAGACACTGGTCTGAATTTCCCTTCAGAAACGGAGTTAAACCCCAGGATCTGTGTCTTCCTACAAGCAAGAGTTCATTTCTGTAAACCAAGTGAATTTTGGGCTCAAATGTTTTACACAGTTCAAGAACCCAACGGGATTCTCACTATTAACTAACGAGCCTTTATGTAAGTGGAGCTGTGGTTTGTATCAGTTTCATAAGCAGAGTATACTACATATGGTCCGTATGAGTAGGAAACACTGTTCTTTTTTTTCAGGGCATGCTCCATGGTACTTGCTGAATAGAGACCCTGGAAAGAAGAGCTTGCTTCTTGCGTTAAAACAGAGTGTGTTTCATGGATAGATAACACTGGCCTGAATTACCTTCAGAAAACTGAGTTAAACCCCAGAATCTGTGTCTTCCTACAAGCAAGGAGTTCATTTCTGGGAAACCCAGTGAATTTTGGGTTCAAATGATTTTACACAGTTCAAGAACCCCAACGCGATTTCTCACTATTTAATAAAGAGCATTTATGTAAGAGTACCTGTGTTTGTATCAGTTTCATAAGCAGAGTTGAACTACATATGGTCCATATGAGTAGGAAACACAGTTCTTTTTTTCTGGATAGCTCATCGTTCTTGATGTATTGTAGATGCTGGAAAGAAGAGCTTGCTTCTTGCGTTAAATTAGAGTGTGTTTCAGGGATGAGAACACTGGTCTGAATTTCCCTTCAGAAACGGAGTTAAACCCCAGAATCTTCATCTTCCTATTAGCAAGAGTTCATTTCTGGTCAACAAAGGGAATTTTGGGCTCAAGTGATTTTACACAGTTCAGAAACCCATCGTGATTCTCACTATTAACTAAAGAGCATTTATGTAAGGGGAGTTGTGGTTTGTATCAGTTTCTTAAGCACAGTTAATCTATGTACGGTCCGTATGAGTAGGAAAGACAGTTCTTTATTTCAGGGTATGCTCATGGAACTTGCTGTATTGGAGACGCTGGAAAGAAGAGCTTGCTTCTTGCGTTAAAACAGATTGTCTTTCATAGATGAGAACACTGGTCTGAATTTACCTTCAGAAACGAGTTAAACCCAAGGATCTGTGTCTTCCTACAAGCAAGAGTTCATTTCTGGTAAACCCAGTGAATTTTGGGTTCAAGTGATTTTACACAGTTCACGAACCCAACGCGATTCTCACTATTTAATAAAGAGCATTTATGTAAGAGGAGTTGTGGTTTGTATCAGTTTCATAATCACAGTTGAACTACGTATGGTCCGTATGAGTAGCAAAGACATTTCTTTTTTTCAGGGCATTCTCATGGAACATGCTGTATTGGAGATGCTGGAAAGAAGAGCTTGCTTCTTGCTTTAAAATAGAGTGTGTTTCAGGAATGAGAACACTGGTCTGAATTTACCTTCCGAAACGGAGTTAAACCCCAGCATCTGTGTCTTCCTACAAGCAAGAGTTCATTTCTGGCAATCCAAGTGAATTTTGGGCTCAAATGATTTTACACAGTTCAAGAACCCAACACAATTCTGACTATTTACTAAACAGCATTTATGTAAGAGGAGCTGTGGTTTGTATTATGTTCATAAGCAGAGTTGAACTTCGTATGGTCTGTTTGAGAAGGAAAGACTAAATTACTTTTTATGGACCCTTGATAAAAGGTA
>NW_023413343.1:0-30016 GCF_903995425.1 Onychomys torridus
AAAGAGAGAGATTGAGATCCTGTCTGAAAGGTTTAAAGATGAATGCCTATAACAAGGCTTTTCATAAAAGAGAAAACTAGTTTGAAAGGAAGTGCCGATAAGAAAATAAGTTCTAAAATGGGCATGTAGTCTCATATCTGTGACCCCAGGCTCTGGTGGTTATAGAGGGATTGGTATGAGGTGAAAGACAGTTTTGTATAGAGAATGGGACCCCTGCTAGAACAGAAAATAGCCAGAGTGTGGTATTGCATTCTTTTAATCCCAATACTGAGGAAGGAGAGGCAAGCAAATCTCTGTGAATTCTGGCTCAGTCCGTTCTACATAGCAATTTCTGGGCAGCCAGGACTACAGAGTGACACCCTGTCTCAAAAATAAAACAGTTAAATAAATGAGAGAGAGCAGAGAGCGGAGAGGGGAGAGGGGAGAGAGAGGAGAGAGAGAATGGAGGTTGGGGGGAGAGAGAATACATTTAATAGAAACACAGAAACAAGATCAGCTCATGCACTAAGGACAGGTCTCGGTCCCACTGCCTAGATGCCTCCAAAACAGTTCAAGCTAATCAACTGTCTCACTTATCCAGGAACCTGGGGCCTATGCAGGGACACTTTGCTCAGCCTGGGTGAAGGGTGGAGGGGGACTGGACCTGCATCACTGAATCTACCAGGCTTGGCTGAATCTCCAGGGGAGTTGAGGGTGGACTGAGGGAGAGGAGGGGAAGGGGGAGGGAAGGCAGGGGGAGGGAGGACAGGGGAATCTGTGGCTGATATGTAAAATTGAATTAAATTATAAAAGAAAAAAAGAAAAAAGATGATTAGAAAAAAGCAGTGATACGGAAAAGCCAAAAATAATAGGTAATTACAGAGAGAAGAGAGAAAAGGGAGTGAGAAATGTTTTTCTAAGGTGAATCAATACAAATTCTTCTTCAAAAACTAAAGTCAGAAAAACAATCACATAAGTTCTAAAAGGGGAGGATTTTTTTTTTCCTGACAGGGTTTCTCTGTGTAGTTTTCGTGCCTGTCCTGGATCTCACTCTGTAGAGCAGGCTGGCCTCGAACTCACAGAGATCCACCTGGCTCTGCCTCCTGAATGCTGGGATTAAAGGCGAGTGCCACCACCTGGCTCGAGGTCCTTTTAAATGTCAGAAAAACAGATATAGATATCTGATAGGTAATCAGTGGATCCACAGGTAGGTGGATAGGGAGACAGAGAAATACATAGATGATAGACAGACAGACAGACAGGTAGGTAGGTGGATAGAGACAGATAGAACATAAATTATAGGTAGACAGATGCAGAAGAAAAGATTATATATACAAAGAAGAAGCCGGCAGAAAAGAATGTGACAAAAATAAGTGAATTGAGGAGACAGCTTAAAGTGACCAATCAATAAAAAAAAAAAAAAAAAAAAAGAGTGAAAGCCAAAGTGATAGAGGAAAGAAGGGAAATGGGAGGAATAAAGAGCAAAGGAGAAATGGCTAGTTTATGGTCAGGGTAGCTGGATAATCAAAAGGAAAGATGGCAGAGAGGTGGAAAAGAAGAAAGAAAGGATGAAGGGTCAAGAACAGGGTCAAGAAGGAGGTTACTGGCTGGCCAGCTGGTTGGATGGCAAGAAAGGAAGTAAGGAAGAGAGGGGAAGAAAGAGGAAGGAAGATGATGGATAGAAGGATGGACAGATAGTTGGACACTAGACAAAGGATATAAAAGCCGGTATACCTGAATGTGGGCAGATAATATGAGAGAAACAATGTGTATGGGGCAGAAGCCAGTATAAAATGGGAAGTCAGAGTTAAGTCTCAGAAGAGAGAAGAGAGAAAAGATAAAGGAAAGGGAAGGGAAGGAGAGGAGTGGAAATTAAAGAGAAAGTGGCCAGAGGTAGTAGGGACTGTGGGTAGTGCAGAAAACCAGTAGAAAACAGACATATGAACGGGAAGGAATGAGGGATGAAGGGAGGTGAGCAGGAAAACAGAAAATGGAAGGTGATGAGGCAGAGAAGAAAGTGAGTGGGGAGAGAGGAGGGAGGCAGAAAAGACAAAGACTATGGGGATGGGATAAAGGAGGCAGCAGGAGAGATATTAAAAGAAGGCCACTGGAAGTGGAGGAAAATAAACACAGATGAATGGTGATGGCTAGGTAGACAGGAAGGAGTGTAGGATAAGGCAGGAAGACAGATAAAACAGAGCCAGGGTTGGTGGCACACACCTTTAAGTCCAGAACTCAGGAGACAGAGGTAGTAGCAGGACCACCAGTTCAAGCCCAGCCTGGAATATATAACTAGAATATTTCTGAAAAATAAAAAGAGTAACATGAGCATAGTGACAACTAGGTAGTGTGGAAATACATAAGTAGCTATTTTCGATGATGATAGACTGGCAGGTAGACAGAGAGGGAACTAGATAAAAGTATAGTTGGACCTGGCGGTGGTGGTGCACACCTTTAATCCCAGCACTCGGGAGGCAGAGGCAGGCAGATCTCTGTGAGTTTGAGGCCAGCCTGGTCTACAGAGCGAGTTCCAGGACAGGCTCCAAAGCTACAGAGAAACTCTGTCTCCGAAGAAAAAAAACCAACCAAATAAAAAGTGCAGGTGGGATTTAAAAGGTATGAAACAGATACAAAGACAGAGAGACCAAGAGTGAAAGGGGATTTGTTCAGTCAAGGAGAGAAGGACTCTCAGAATGACAGGAAAGAAATAGGAAGAAGGAGGGAGGGAAGAGATGGACGAATGGACCAAGGAAGAAAAGAAGAAAGACCAGCATGATGAGAAAACTCAAGTGGAGTGCAAAGGGATGGAAACAGAACTGAAGGAAGGGGTTAATAGTGGCAAGTCTGTAGGAAAGAGTAAATTGAGAAAGAAGTGTGAGAGTAAGAGGCAGGAGTTTGGAAGGATAGTATTTGTTTTAAGCAAAAGCAAGGAGGCAGGGAGAGGGGCCAGTGGACAAAAGTCCTTGCCTCCCCAACATGTGGACCTGCATTCCAGTCCCCGGTACCACATGAGTTCAGTGAGAGACCTTGTCACAAGGGAGTAGGGTAGAGTGTTAGAAGAGGACATCCAATGTCCTTCTCGGGTCTCCATCTGCATGTGTAAGAGTGCACACACCCACACCTGCATGCATGAACGCATGTATACAGCACACAGTACATACCAAAGAAATAATCCGAAGACAGCAGGGAAATACAGAGGTCTGTATGGAAAACTTCAACCAAAGTAACTAAAGTACAGATGTGTAACTACATGGCAGCTAGAGCAGAGAAGACATGAGAATAGCTACAAAAAATAGAAAAAAGAAGCATTTTTCTAAAGAAAATAGTAAAAATTCAGTAGTAAATACAGTTTGGAAAAGGGGGAGGAAGAGAAATGGAAACCATCTTCAAGGGAGGCAAGTAGAGAAAGAATGAAGGAATCTAAGGCAAGATAAGAACGGCAGCACGGAAGACAGAAAGAGGAAAAAATGAAAAAGAAGCAAGGCTATGGGGCAGGCAGGGGACCTTGTAGGCAGGCACAAAGAGTAGAAGAGAGATTTCGAAGGGAAAGGACAAAGAGAGGGAGAAATAAATGAAAGAAATATCGATGTCATCAAGTTTTCATTAAAACCGAAACAAAGTAAAAATACAAAAGTAATGAAGAAAAAGAGACGATGGAAAGTAAATTAAAGAAGAGCATACACTATCAGGAAGGGTCAGGAAGAACAAAGTATCTACCAACAAAATGAGATAAAAGAGAGTCCAAGGAAGAGAGAAAAGGGAAAGGGAGACACCAATGAGGAAAGAAGGGTTAGCCGCTGTGGTTCTGGGACTTAGGTTCCTTTGCAGCTAGGAAGACCTGAGTGTCATCCCCCAAACCATGTGAAAATATCATGAGGGTGTGAAAATGGCGTGGGGGGCAGGACTGCAGTCCAGACACTAGGGCTGCAGAGACAGGATACCTGGAGCTCCCTGAGCAGCTGGTGAGTACTGGGACAAATAGACACCCTGTGTCAATGGAAGTGAATAGTCTTCCTGAGGGTGACACCAAAGCTGTCTTCTGGCACACACACACACACACACACACACACACACACACACACACACACAATGAAAGAAGCATATCAAAGTGTGAAGGCGTTGGTAAGAATAAAGTATGTGAACAGGATGATTAGAAAGAGCAAAGGCAGGAGGAAGAAAGATCAAAGAGAGAGGAAAGTTTTGAAATGCGATACCTGTACCAAGACTTTTGGGGACAAAAGGAAAGTGTTGTGAAGGAAGGGCCAGTAAATTCTATTTAAGAGAAGTAGCTGAAGAAAGATGGAGGGGAGTGAGTGACCATAAAAGACTAGGGGATGATAGCATTTGAGAAGAAAGCACAACACTCAAGAGTCAGAGGCAGGAGAAACCCTTCAGCTCCAGGGCAGCCTATTTTTACACATGGAGGTCAAATCCAGTCCAGAGCTACAGAAAAGGGGGGAGGGGAGCAGAGGAAGACAGAGAGGAACTACTAGAGAACAAGGAAAAATGTGTTTATTGTAAGTCAAGAGCAAAATGCTACTCCAGAAACAAAAGCAGGAGATGAAGAGGATGGAGACTTTCTACAAGGAGTTTAAAATGAGCAAAATGTGACAGAATGTAAGCAAAATTAACAGACGGTAGGAGGGAGAGGAAAGGAGGTTTCAGAAGCTGATTGTAAGGGGTGGAGAAAATCAGATGAGTAGATGGAGGGGCAGACACATAGACTGCACCTTAAAAGACATCAAACTTGGAAGGCATACATACAACACAAAATATACAATATAAAGTCATATGAGTCAGATACAGAGAATTTCAAAAAAGAGGTACATGTAAAATGGTAAAGTATTTTTTAAAGTATGCCAAATAGAAGGCAGGCATGGTGGCACACTTCTTTAATCCCAACACTCTGGAGGTAGAGATAGGCAGATCTCTGTGAGTTTGAAGCTCGCCTGTTATTTAGAGAGAGTCCAAGGAGAGCCACGGCTACATAGAACGACCCTGTCTCAAGTTTTTTAATAAAGAAGAGAGAGGAGGAGCTGGGCAGTGGTGGTGCATGCCTTTAAGACTAGCACTCAGGAGACGGGCATGAGTTCGAGGCTAGCCTGGTCTTCAGAGTGAGTTCCAGGACAGTCAGGACTACACAGGGAAACCTCGTCTCAGAAACAAAGGAAGAAACTCTTGCTACTAGAAAGGAAGTGGAATATGAAAGAAGAGGAAGAAAAGAAGGGAGTAGGAGGAAGTGAGAGATGGTGGGAGAAAAGGAGACACGCAAGCGCAGTGCAAAAGAGGATGCAGTGAAGTGGGGAGATTAGGAAAACACACCGAAGACAATTTGTAAGTCTCTGCAAAGACTAGTGCTTTAAAAAGAGAATTTCCATATAAGACAAGGTTAGAAAGGTAGGATTAGTAAGAACAGTCAAACTGTACAGCACGAGATACTACAGCGACGTGTATGTAAGTTGCCAGCAAAGTATTACGGAAACATAGGTGGATGAACTGGGGACGCTGAGAGTCAAACGGCCTAACAGAAGGTGCCGATTTCAGAAGTGAAGGAGAGAAGTGAGATAAAGGAGGCGGTGACCGAGATTGAAGAAGAAGGGTCGTTTACCATGAGTCAGTAAGGAGCAGAGATAGACAGAGGATGTAAGAGGGAAAGCCAATACGAAATCAAGCGCAACTGGGCAGTGTGGAAGGAAATTTTGATGTAGGCGTGAGGAAAGGGAAGGCACATGATGAATAACTAAAAGGATAGCCTGCAGCTTGGAGAAAACACCAACTAAGTATAGATGCAGGGCAGACCAGTAGAAAACTGTGAAAAACATGAGAGAAAGAAAGTGGAGGAAGAGACCAAGAGAAACTAGGGCTATGGATGTGCCTCAGTTGGTAGAGTCCTTGCCTAGCTTGCAGAAAGCCTTGGGTTCAGTTCCCATAATCAGAGCTAGGCATGGTGGCACACACCTGTAATACCAGCAATTGTGAGGTGGAGAAAGGAAAATCAGGAATTCCAGGTCATTCTTAGCTACACAGTGAGTTTGAGGCTAGCTTCAGCTAGGTGAGGCCCTGTCTCAAATGAGGAGAGAAAGGAAAGAGGAGAGAGAGAAAAATCAGTAAAAAAGTTAAATTGGGGAGGAAGAAGACAAGATAGATGAAAAATGTATGACAAGATGAGAAAAAAACAGTAGGCAGGAAGGAATCAGAGATTAGGGAGACTGGAAAAGAAATAGAAGGAAGTGAAGAGAGAATAGATCTCGGAGACAAGGATAAAAAGGGATATTGAGGAAGACACACAAGAAACAAATAGCCAAAAACTACCAAGGTTATAAAGTTGGGAATGAAGGAAGTGGGAAAGGTAGAAGTAAGAGGGTTATTAAAAGAGGAATCCAGTTTGTAACTGGAATAAAGATTAGTGGGACAATTAGATAACTGAGAAGATGGTGGAAATCACACAGGAAAAGAGGCGATGATTGCCCACCATGGTGCATGATGATGCACACCTGTGATACTAGGCCATGGGAAGCTCAAGCAGAAGGATCACCTGCTCAAACGCCAGCCTGGACCACCTAGAGCAGTAGGTCTCAACCTTCCTAATGCTGCTGTCCTTTAATACAATTCCTCATGCTGTGCTGACCCCAAACCAATAAAGGTGTTCTGCACATGATACTGAGATTTTCACTTAATAATTTATATATCTGAGTGTGGCACCATGCAGGGTACCTCTGTTTGAAATCCTTTGTTCAAGATGTATCTATTTTTCATTAGCTTACAAAGCAGTGGATCTCCAAAAGGCTTTGCATACCCCCTGACTTTTGGTTAACCCAACCCCATCCCTCTTCTCTCCTCCTACACTATCCCTGGCTAAAACTTTAACCCCACCATTCCTCTCACTTTCATACCACATGTGAGAAAGTTTTACAAAGAGAGAATATGACACTGAGAATGTATAAGCCATAAGTAAAACAAGAATAGTTATGTTCATGGGGGAAATTTTTAAAGCAGTCACCATGTCAAAAAGAAGGAAATATAGGCTCAGAATGTAGCTCTGTTTCCCCCCCCCACACACACACACACCCATCATTTATCTATCAACTCTCATCTATAATATATGACCATTTGAGACCTGGTCTAACTATGTAGCCTTGGCTGGCCCGAAGCTCACTATGTAGAATAAGCTCACCTCCATCTCTGCATCCAGAGTCTGGAGATTAGAGCCATGCACAACCACACCTGGCTATTTAGCACTTCCTTTCCAACAATCTTTTACTACTGACCTCTAGCCGTTTGGTTTTTGAAAACTCAATTTGTTTTTCTTTTCTCTATGTGTTCCCACTTCCCTGTCTAACCACCATGTATTCATCATCCATAACATTTTCCTGAGTTCTCTCGAATCTGCTTTTCCCACTCTCTGTGCTCTGACTTCCCTACTACCCCTGCCCTGCTAACAGCCCTCTTTCTTACTCCCTCATTCTTTTTAAAGTTCACTCTTTTTCCAGACTTACCAGTTCAGCATTTTCTTTCTTCCTCCATTTCTTCTTTTACTGCTGTCCTTCCCTTTTATCCACTCCGTTGTGTTCTCCTTCCCTTTGGGTCTTCTTTACAGTCTTCTGTCCCCCTATTCCTCTCATTCCCTCTCTTTTCTTGCCCTTGTGTCTCTCTTGAAGTTTTCCATTCCCTTTTTATTGGAACCTTATTTTTGTTGTTGTTGTTTCATCAGCTCTTTATTTTGGTGTTTTGGAAGTAGTAGGAAAGCATGTTGAAAAGCCTCATGAAACAGTGGCTAAAGAAACAGAACCACTAGAAGAGATAGATAGAAATTTAGATAGATACATAGTTAGATAGGTAATTAGATAGCTAGAGAGATGATAGATAGATATGTGGATAGATGGATGATAGATAATAGATAGATATGTGGCTAGATAGATGATAGATAATAGAAAGATGATTGATAGATGGTAGATAGGTTGGTGATATATGATGGGTAGATGATAGATACTTAGATGATAGATAGATGGATGATAGATGGATGATAGATACATAGATAGATGATAGATTGACAGATAATAGACAGATTTTGCATTGATTGTTAGTTCAATAGATGATAGAGAGATAGATAGATGGTAGATAGATTCCTGATAGATAAATGATAGATCGATAGATAGATGATAAATGATAGATGAATAGATGATAAATAGGTACATAGGTAGATAATAGATAGAGATTGATGGATATATGACAGGTAGATAGATAGATTGATAGATTACAGAAAGACAGGTACATAGATGATAGGTAGATAGATAGATGATAGATAGATAGATAGATAGATAGGTAGATAGGTGTTAGACAAATAGATGATAGATGATAGAGATAGATGATAGTTAGATATAGAGATGATAGACAGATCATAGGTATCTAATGGCTAGAAAATAGAAGATAGATAGGTTGACTGAATGATTGATAGATTAATAGATGATAGATAGATAGATGATAGATCATAGACAAGTGCATACATGATGGATAGATAGATAGATATGATAGATAGATGATATATATATATATATATATAGATGATAGACAGATATTGATATATAGATAATAGATAGATGATACATTGTTAGATTGATAGAAAAATGATATATAGAAAGAAAGATAGATAGATAGATATATGATGGAAAGATGATAGATACCTAGATGATAGATAGGTACATAGATGATGGATAGATAGAGATAGATATACGATAGTTAGATGATAGATATATAGATAGATGATATGTAGAGAGATTATGGCACATAGTTGATAGATAGATCATAGATATATAGATAAATGATAGTTAGGTAATAGGTAGATGATAGATAGGTTGATTGAGTGATAGATAAATTGGTGATAGATATATAGATGATAGATGTTAGATATACGATAGATAGACAGGTACATAGATGTATTATAGATAGATATAGATACATAGACAGGTACATACATAGATTAGAGAAAGATATAGATACATATATGATAGATGATAGATAGAGATAATATATAATAGATGATAGATAGGTGATAGATAAATTGGTACATAGATGATAGAGATAAATAGATTATATATATGGTACATAGAGGATAGATATGATAGATATATAGTAGATAGAAAGATAGATCGATATTATATAGGTAGATGATAGATTGAAGATAGATAGATAGGTAGGTAGATAATAGATAGAAGATAGATAGTTTGAATGATTGATAGATAAGTAGATGATGGATATATTGATGATAGATAGATGTTAGATAGTTGATAGATAGACAGGTACTTAGATGATAGATAGATATAGAGATACATATATTATAAATAGATGATAGATAAAAAGATAGATAGGTGATAGATGATACATAGAGATTCATAGATAGATGGATGATTGAAAGAAAGTAGATAGGTACATAGAGTATAGATAGGTACATAGAAAAACGATAGAGATAGATGATAGATAGATAGTTAGATGATAGATAGATAGATAGAGAGATAGAGATAGGGGATACATAGAGATAGATACATGTATGAGAGATAAATAGATGATAGATATAGATAGGTGATAGATGATAGATATAGGTAGATGATATGGAGATAGATAGATAGATACATACATACATACATACATAGAAGGATATATAGATGATAGGTAGATAGGGTGAAAAGAAGGTATGTTGAAAGACAAGGTATGAAATGAGGCAGAGGAAGAAGGGAGAGAGCAAAAAGAGTAATAAGGGGAAATGGATGAAATGATATGTATACCAGGGAAGAGTCAAGATTTGCTACTGAAAATTGTATAAAAATCTAGAAAGATCAAAGTAAGTTTTATAAAGAAAGAAACAATGAAATAAATATAGTACTGAAAAGAGCGAAAATGAAAGTGAAGGAGAAAGGGAGGTGAGAAAAGTACAGGGGAGGATTGAGCAAGTTTTAGAAGGGAACAGAAAAGAAGACCTCTTTTAAATGGTAACAGTGCCCCCCACACCACACACCACACACACATGCACACATTCATACACACACAACACACACACACACACACACACACACACACACACACACACACACACACACACACAGTTTGAAGAGGCACAGTGAGCAAGAGGAGATGAGACAGAGAATGCCATTTTTACAGATGAGTCATTAAGAGGCTCCTAATACAGTTCAGCGACAAAGTGTGGCCTTCTGCCTCAGATGCTAGGCTACCTTAGTGACATTGATCCCTCTGTTCAGAACTACTAATGGCTGCTTCTGGCAGAAAGATATCGAGTACACAGTCCTCTCAAAAAGACTAAATGGTGGGCCTGTAGTCACTTCTCTGGAGGCTGAGGCAGGAAGATCATTAGTTCAAGGGTTTGCCTGAGCAACACAGGACAAGATCAGAATCAGCAGCTCCTCTACTTCTTAAGCTTCTCTTACAAAGCCAAAGAGAGCCCACGACATGGCTACTGAGTTGGAGGCATTCCAAGAAAGCCTGGAGCCAAAATTATATTTTAAGGATGATAAGTAGAAAATAGAAGTTTGTAGGCACACTAGATTTTATCATGATACCTGTTGCTTATGATGCAAATAAATCTTCTGTGTTTAGCCATCACAAGGTGTATTGCATATATTCCTTATACAAAGCATGCCACGTAATCTACTGATCGTTGGATTTAACTCCCTCATTACTCAGTTGTATTATTCTCTCCACATTGATGAGTGAGCTAGCCCACATTGTGTAGTTGACATCTGTCAAGTGTGGTTCACAACACTGACTCTTCCCCCACAGGCTCTGCTAGTGACCTCATCTCGATACTTTGCCTTACCAGTGAGATCCTGAGCAGACCTTAGCCTGTTCATCTGCTTCTGCTAGCCCTCGCTCAGCCTCTCTGCCTCCTCCTTTTTCTGCTTAGTGAGCTACCCACCCAGATTACTGACTAGGGGTTCCATGGAAAGATCTGCATCCTGTAGCCCTATTAACATCCAGAGGGGGCAAGGCCAGTGCCAATGTGCTTTCTTAATCTCCTCCTCCCTTTGATCCTGGGCCATTTAGACCTACCGTAATATATCATGCAACTGGGAACAGATATATTTTATTGGTCACGTGAATTCGACCAACACCAGATTTTTCTACACTGTTGTTATCTTGAGCCTTTTGGAAAAGCACCACTGAAAAGTAGTTGTCATCTTAATATTCAACATTTTACCATTTTGTCATCTCCACTGTTAAAAATAAATGTCTTTTTTTCTTTAAAGCCTCGTCAATACTGCAGAAAACATCAAATTTCACTGAGCAGAACACGTCTCCAGAACATCTAGAACGAAAATGTAACTGATATGTTATGATTGGAAATTAGCAATTAGTGGGAATACTAGACTTGGTAATGATGTGCAGAAAAATCCTCTATCCTCTTCCATCAACTGGTGTCTTGTGAACACTCATGAACATCTGTCACCAACTTCACTCTCCCAGACAGACTCCCTGCTTACTCAGTCATGCTCTCTCCACATTCCCAGAACAGGGGACACCACCTTTTGCAACTGGGAGATCTCCAAACCCCCATTCCGAACCCTGGCTTTCTCATGACTCCCACTAGTGAGCGTGTCTCTGTACTGTTCTATTACCAGTGAGAACCTGAGGCAGCTCTGCAGTGTATGCCTCTGTTGATGGCACCCCTCTGCCTCTGATCCCTTTGTTTCCCCTGGAGAACTGTCTTTGCAGATGACTCCATAGAGGTTCTCCTCATGCATCTGAAGCCTGTGTCCCTGTGAACTTAAGGACCGAGAGCACTGCCCGTGCGCTGTCTCAGTCCTCACCTGCCCTTGTCATTGAGCCTTGGAGACACACAGTAACATGTCACTGCAGCAGAAATATTTCATTCACCACATACTTTTAGCACAGTGTTTCTCACTACTGTTCCCCTGCTTCTTTTGGGAGGGCACAATTGAATAGTAGTTATTTTAACATTTGTTACTCTCTGTAAAAAATTAATGTTCTTCTTTTATAGCATCTATATCAAGTTTAAGGACAAGTATCTCTGACAAAAGACTATTACAAGAATCATGGATCTCTGAACAAAGACTGTTGGCAGAATCAAGAGAGTCAAAATGTAACTATTGTGTTGTGATTGGAATTGAATAATTTTTGAGACCTGGCAATGATCACTCCTGCTTAACATGCAGATGAGCCCACTGTTCCCATCTGATGCCTGGGGATAGTGTTCGCCAGTGGCACTACCCTCTATATTGCCATCTAGAATAGACTCTGGAACTACTCCATTGATGAGGTTTTCTCCTCATTCCAATGAGCAGGGAGGCCCATTCTGTGCAGCAGCCACCTCTTCAAGCCCAGTTCAGAATCCTCGAAGACCCTGTTACTGAGCTTGCTTCTATAATTTTCCTTATTGAGAAGATCCTGAGGCAGATTTTGACACATGCCTCTGCTGCTGCCATCCCTTCCTCTAGCAGCTCTACCTCCCAAGGAGGTTTTGACCTTCAAGTCTCTTGCTCTGTCTCAACAAACAACAGTGCAAATTGTTGAATGGAAGCTCTGATACGACTTAACTTAGTACAACACTGAAGTGTGCGATCTCGTGAGACTAGCCAGCACCAAGAGTCCTGCCAATGTGCTTTCTCAAGCCCACCCTCCCTCCGGATTTGGGCTCTTGAGACCTCTAGTAACATACCTTGTCACTTGCTGTAGGTATACTGTATTCACCACATTCATTTCTGCTGAATAGAACGATGCCCCACTCTTGTTTTCCTGGTCCTTTTAGAAAAACACAACGGAGTAGTAGTCAGCGATCCTTTTAATATTTGTGATTTTTCTAATTTGTCATCTCCATTGCTAAAATTAACAATCTTTTTTTTTTTTTTTAAGCTACCTCACAAACTACAAAACCCAGTTTTGACGAAGAGAAATCTTCATTTTACGAACTTCTGGAGACAAAATGTAATTGAAATTTTATGATTACAAATTAATAATTTGTGGGAATACCACACATAATGCAGAAATCTTCCATCCCTTCCCATCAAACGGTGCCTTGGGGGTAATGCTTAAGAACTGTGTCACCTTCTCCACCGCCCCCTGAATGATTGCTCAGTTAGTGATGCTCTCTCCACATTCCCAGAACAGGGGACACCACCTTTTGCAACTGGGAGATCTCCAAACCCCCATTCCGAACCCTGGCTTTCTCATGACTCCCACTAGTGAGCGTGTCTCTGTACTGTTCTATTACCAGTGAGAACCTGAGGCAGCTCTGCAGTGTATGCCTCTGTTGATGGCACCCCTCCGCCTCTGATCCCTTTGTTTCACCTGGAGAACTGTCTTTGCAGATGACTCCATAGAGGTTCTCCTCATGCATCTGAAGCCTGTGTCCCTGTGAACTTAAGGACCGAGAGCACTGCCCGTGTGCTGTCTCAGTCCTCACCTGCCCTTGTCATTGAGCCTTGGAGACACACAGTAACATGTCACTGCAGCAGAAATATTTCATTTGTCATTTATATGCCTGCATCATAGAATGGTCCTCTTGTTCTTTTTGGTAGGCCCAATTGAGTCGTTGCTGTCATTTTAACATTTGCCATGTTATCATTGATAACTGTCCACTGTTAATAACGAATGCTTCCCTTTTAAGTTTCTCCGACAGGTACAAGGACATCGAGTTTGCCTGATGAGCAGACATTTCACGAACTTTTGGAACCTAAACGTAACTGAAATTTATCATTAGAAACTAATAATTTGTGGGTGTTCTGGATTTGGTGATGTAAAGATCTTTTCTGACTATAATGTAGAAAAATCCTCTATCCTCATTCAAAATGGGTATTTGGGGGTACTTCTTAGTAAGAGTGGCACTACTCTGTCGTCCTCTGAATTAGACTCCCTAATTACTCACTTGGTGCTGATCCCACCATGCTCCAGAGTAAAATAGGTCTTGTCTTGTGGGTGACAATTCTCCAAGCCCCATTTAATAACCCTGGCATTCCCAATGGTCCTTACTATAGAATTGTCTCTGTGCTTCTCTATCACCAATGTGATTCTGAGGCAGACCTTCAGCCTGTGCTTCTGCTGCAGTCACACTTTGTTCAGCAGCTCTGCTTCCCAAGCAGATATTACCCTGAACTCCAGTCTTCTCTCAGGTGCACCCTACCTGTGGCCAGGGGTAGTTATGAATGCTGCCCATTACAAAATTAGAAACGTAGTTTAAATCATTAAAAGTTTTTTGCAATATTGTTTATAACACAATTCTGCATTTCTCAAGTATGAATACTGCAGATAACAGCAAAGTGACATGGTATCAGAGGGTTGGGCACACCAGCCTGAAAAACTATCCTTTCATCTTGCTGAACAGATACTCTTCTGATACTTACTTGTGCAACTTGCAGCCTTCCAACTTGTCACGTGACATCACATGCAGCAGATATGTTTTAGTTGCACCATGTGTTTGTACAACATTAGGGTGTTTCCCCACTCTTACTTTCCATTTCAGAAAATCCTGGTTAGTAGCTATGGCTTTAATATTGGCCACTTTATTCCATCACCTCCTGTTGCTTGTATTCTAACAGCTCCTTTGGGGGAGGGGGTGAGAAGGCACGGTGTCAATGACACAGACCCGGAGAGTCAGTTGAGAGTATATAACGAACTCATTTATTCAATAAAAGGGAGTGCCTTATATACCCTCCTCCCAGCACCCAGTCTGTGTGGTTGTCCCTCATTGGCTGGGCATAATCAGGAACTCTGGCATCACATGGACTGTTGCTAGGTCCTCAGACAGACTCAACCTCATCAGGAACTCTGACATCAACTAGGAACTCTGACAGCTCCTGTTGCTAGGCCCTCAGGCAGACTTTAGGTTGGCTCTTAAGGAGTACATTATGTGTAGGTCTTGGCTACTTTTCTGAGCCAATTTCCTCGACCCTATGGGTTTGTCCTACTACAACCTCCCCTGTTAAAAAAAAAAAAATTTCTGTTCCTTTTTTAAAGATCATCGTCATCCCAGCGTGAAGAAAACAAGTTTTGCGGAGCAGACATTGTTTTACGAACCTACTGAGCAAAAATGTAATTGAAATGTTATGATTGAAAGTCAGTAATTGGTGGGACTATAAGAGTTTGGGAACCTCTTCTGTTAAGTGACGAGAAAAAAAAAAATCCTTTGCCCTTCTCTGTCAGATGATGTCATTTCAGTAGTACTTATGAACAATGTCACCTTCTCCACTGCCTTCTGCATTAGATGCTCTAATTCCTCAATCCGTGTTATTCTTTCCACACTCCCAAAGTAGGGAAGCCCTCTCTTTGTAGTTCTGAGCCTAGTTCAAAGCCTCAACTTTCCCAAATCCCCCGCTCCTTAACCCGTCTTTGTACTTTTCTATCACCAATGAGATTCCCGAGATTCACCTTCAGTCCATCTTTGTTACAGCCACGCCTTGATCACCACCTCTGCCTCCTGTGGAGGTTTTGCCTCAAAATGCTTTATTGTTCCTTGAGAACTCCCCTTCCAGACTGTTGATTTGGAGCTCTTGTTGAGTGGAGGATCTGCTAATGGTTCTGAAACCTTCAGCCCTAGGAACCGTAAAGGATCGAGGCCCCTGCTATAATGTGCTTACTTAATTCTGTCCGCCCTAGGCTTTGAGGGTTGGAGATCTACTATCAGTCATTTCCAAGGTTGCAGAAATGTTATTTGTTACATATCTTTTCTGTAGCAGGAGCATGTTCCTCCACTCCTGTCCTCCTTGTCTTTTTGGGAAACCCCAGCTGACAAGTAGTCAATTGCCAAGTTAATATAGTGTCATTGTACGGATTTGTCAATTCCATTGTTAAAAATAGATGTCTTTTTTTTTTTTTTAAAGATGGTCCAGCAGCTACAAAAAGAGGAAGTTTTATTAACCAGAAATTCATTGGAGACCTCCTAGAAGCAAGATGTAATTGCAATTTCCTGCTTAGAAATAAGAAATTTATGGGAGTACTGGATTTGGTATTGATCTCTACTGCATACAATGCGGATAATGTTCTATCATATATCTAGTGGTATATTGGGGAAACACTTACTAACTTTGCTACCCTCTCTGTTGCCCTCTGGGTTACACTCCCTAATTACTCAATTGGTGTTACTCTTTCCACATTCTCAGAGTGGGGGGGAAACCACATTTCCTGAACACAGCTCTCCAACTCAATTCAGAACAATGATCTCCCACCTTCCCCATAGTCCCTGCTACTGAACATGTGTTCTACATTTTCACTCCCAAAGAGAACCGAGGCAGTTCTTGAGCCTCTGCCACTGTACCCCATGTTCAGAAGTTCTGCCCGGCAGGAAGAATTTACCTCTGTCTTGTTTTTTCTACCTGGTGAAGTTGGCTGCTATGTTGCTGACAGAAGGTCTAACTATACTTTTGAAGCCTGGGGCTCTGGAAACCTAATATGGCCTTAGACTCCCCAACCAGTGTCCTTTCTCAGTCCTGCCCTTCCTTTGACTTGGTGCTTTGGAGATCTACCTTAACATGTCACAACATCCCTCACAGCAGAAATATTTTGTCCCGTGCTTTTTCCCACTTGTGTTCCCCAAGTACTATTGGCAAAACCCAGTGGAGGTCAGTCCGTTGTCATTTTAATATCAGTTGTTTTGTCATTTCCCGTTTTGAAATCAATGTCTTTTTCTCTTTTTTAAGATCTCTATCCAAACTCCATGAGAACAAGTTTCACCGACCACAGACTGAAGGAAGATAATATGGAACCAAAATGTAATTGAAGTATTATAAGTTAATTAACTCGTGATTGGCAGTGGTCTCTTCTGCTTAAATATCCTCTGTTCTCATCCATGAAACAACATTTCCCATACAGTGCTTATGAAAAGAGTTACCACTTTTGTGGTCCCTTGAGTTAGCTCCCCAGTCAGTCAGTCAATTGGTGCTGCTCTCTCCACACTACTTGAGATGATAGCTCCCCACCCCGCCATTATTTTTGCAGATGACAACTCTCCAAGCCCAGTTGAAAGCAGAGCTCCCACTACTGTAGACTTGTCTTTGTTATTTTCTGATTGTCAGTGTCTGCCTCTGCTGCTGACACTGCTTTCTTAGCCCCTGGTCATTTCAGGGAGGCGTTTCCCTGAGTCCTTGACCCTTCTGGAAACTTATCTTACCATATTACTGAACAGAGGGTCTAGTGATGTCTCTGAAGCCTGGGTCCTACAAGTCAAGAAGGATCAAGGCACCTACCTGCCAGTGTGCTCTCTTAGCCCTGCCCCTCTTTTAGATAGAGTGGCATTTTCATAGCGTGGGAACAGAGGTGCTTTATTTACCACATATACTTCTTCACCACAGAGTATTCCTTGGTCTTGCTCACTAGTCACTTTAGAAAAGCCCAACACAGTAGCAGTCAGTTGTCTTTTAAGTATCTCCTGGTGGCCATTCCACTATCAACTCAATTGTCATTTTCTTTGTGTTTGATGAAGTTTCAGAGAAGGAATTGTATTATGAACCTGTCAAACTAAACTACAATTGAAATTGTATTATTATAAGTTAGTAATTAAGCCGGGCGGTGGGGGCCCACGGCTTTAATCCCAGCAATTGGGAGGCAGATCCAGGTGGATCTCTGTGAGTTTGAGGCCAGCCTGGTCTACAGAATGAGGTCCAGGACAGGCACCAAAACTACATCGAGAAACCCTGTCTCAAAAAACAAACAAACAAAAAAATTAGCAATAAGTGGGCATACTGGATTTGGTAATGAGCATCTTCTACTAATAATGCAGAAAAGGCCTCTAGCCTCTTTTATGAAATGATGTATTTGGTGCAACAGGTACCAAAGCTCACACCCTGTCTGACACCCTCTGATTACTTGATTGGTGCCCCTCTTCCCATATTCTCTGGATCGGGCTATGCCACTTTTCCCAGCAGAGAATTCTCCAAGCCCAGTTCAGAACAGGGACTTTCTGAAAAGCCTCTGTCTGCTGGTGCCCACACCAACCCTTGCCTTTCCACTCTGTTTCCCGGAGAGGTTCTACCCCCATCTCTTTTTGGTCCACCTGGAAAACTCTCCTTACAGGTTGCTGACAGAGTGTCTACTGATGCTTCTGGAAGCCTGTGGCAATATGAACGAAGCAATAACCATGACCTCTGCTTATGTGCTTTCTCAATGCCACCTTACCTTGGGTGACAAAGCTGTGTTACTGAAAATAAAAATATTTGATGAGCCACATATATGCTAACAGCAACAGAGTTTTCTCCACTCCTTTTCCCTGGTATCTTTTGAAAAGTTCAACAGTAGTAGTCTGTCCCCCCTTTGAATATTTGTTATTTTCTCATTTTGTCATTTTCACTGTATAAATTAAATGTCTTTCTTGATTTTGTTTAAGCAATACCACCAAATGTAAAGAAAACAAGTTTTGATGAAGATAGATCATTTCAACAACTCATGGATGCAATAAGTAATTGAATTTTTATTATTATAAATTAACAATGTGTGGGAATACCGGATTTGGTAAAGATCTCTTCTGCTTATGACACACAAAAAAAATCCTCTCTCTAATTCAGTTGCATGATTTAATTTGTCTAACATTTTGAAAAGCGTCACTGTCCTTATTGCCCCCTGGATTAGACACCCTAATCCTCAGTTGGTGTTGCCCTCTTCACACTCCCCCAGCAGACCAGACCACTTGGTCCAGTTCACAGCTCTCCAGAACAGCAGCTTTCCCAAGCCACCATCTCTTAACATATCTCTGTACCTTCCTACTCCTAAAAGATCCAGAGACAGCTCTCCAGTCTACGCCTCTGGGGATGCCATCCATGGTGCTGCCATCCACCAAGTTGCTCCATCACTGTGTCGACAGGGAAGAGGGATAGCCTCTATGTCCTCTGTTCCACTTGCCTAAGTATGCTTCTTTAGTACTGAATGAAGGATGCACTGAAGTCTTTGAAGCCTCTGGCCCTATGATCCTAAGAAGGACCAAGAGTCCTGCCAATGTGCTTTCTGGATCTTGTGCTTCCTTTGGCTTTGAGTTTTGAAACGTAGAGTAGTAAGTCACATCGCTGGCTGCAAAATGCTTTGTACACATGTGTTTCTAAAGCTGTGGATTATTCTCTACTCTTATTCCCCTGGTCTTATTCTAAAAGCCTGAGTAGCAATCATTCACCATTTTTAGTATTTGTTATCTTATATTTGCCATGACCATTGTTTAAAATAAATCTCTCTCTTTTTTAAAGCACCTCCACAACACATAAAGAAAACAAGTTTCGCTGACCAAAAATCATCTCAAGAATCTCTGGGATCCAAACGTAATTGAAATTTTATGGTTTGAAATTAATTTGAGGGGATTCTGCATTTAGTGATGATGTCCTCCATGTATTGCACAGGATGGTGTTGTCATTTTGACATTTCTGCCTACTTCTTGTGTTGACTGTGCAACACGCATAGGACCAGTACCATGTATTCCATGTAGTCTTTCTATTTATTGCTGCATCAGTCACCAAGTTTCCTAACAATAGTCCACAAGATTCTAACATTGCAGAGCCTCCCTAAATGCCTGTGACCTTCATGGAGTGTCCCTGTTGTCCCGCTTCTCCCCAAAGTTGTTATTTGGAGCCGCACTGACCCAGGAAGCAGCTGTAACCACAGATTGCCAGCCCCCATCACACCCTACTAAATTTCAACAGGCTACCCACATGTTTCACATGCACATTAAAATTAAGGCAACACTGGATTCCATGTTCCCAGGGAAGCAGAATAGGGTATTTGGATGAAACATCCTCTGCTTTTCCTCGTCTCTAGAGGATGTCCTTCCTTGTCACCACTCTGAATGTCTTTGGCCTGCCTGCTGAAATTGACAGAAGGCTGCTACCAGCTCATAATTTATACTCTTGTCTCCCTAGTTTGAGTGGAGCCTCTAATGTTCCCTTTTCTATACCCTGACAATTCTGGTTAGGTGCTGCATAATACTCGAGGTAGACCACCTCCATAGTGGCTCCTAGGAAGCTCCCTAGTTAGAGTCTTAGATCTTTTTAGACATGGCTATACCACAGGGGAACTAAGAATGGCATAGGAAGTAACACTCTGGAAAGATTGCCTTGTGCTCAGCCACACTGTACAGCTAGGTTGTTGAGCCATGCCTTGGGTAGCAAGGAGTCAAGGGTGGTGATGACCTAAGAGATCTCATTCTAGAGTCTTATACGGATAGTGGAGCAGTAGTCCCTCTTGTCTGCTCTCCACATTAACCAAGGTTCAGAATAAGCCACGGGAGAAGCCAAACTGATACCTTTACTCTCCCCTTTCTCACCACCCTTCCAGCTTCTCACCACTTCTGTGCTGTTAATGGAGTGACATTTCACTAATAATTTCCCTAAGTTATATCTCCCTTCTTTTCTGTCCACAATAACTCTTAATGGTGAACAAACATATCTCCAGTACACTGCATGTTAGTCATCTTTCTGAGTCTATGACAAAATACCTGAGATAAGTCACTTGAAAAGAGAAGAGAATTATTTGAGAAAACCAACTGTAAAACAAAGACTTAGTCTGGTTCATAGCTTTAGAGGTTGCCATTCATGAACATTTGGACCTGTTTCTTTGAGTTAGTGGCGAGGTAGTTCAACATGGTGGGTAGGGAGGAGGAACCTATTCACCTCATATCAGACAGGAAGCAAAGATAGGGAATGGGGGCCAGCATCTCAATATACCCTTCAAGGACATGCTTTCCTACAGCTCATTCCCACCTCCTGTAGTCTTCACCACTCCAGATCATACCATCAACTAATGATCAAGTCTTAGACATTTGAGTCTTGAGGTCAACTTAAGATCCAAACCACAGGGCTGGAAGGATGACTTGGCCATTAAGAGAACTCACTGCTCTTTCAGGAAACCTGTGTTATTTCCCAGCACCCACATGGCAGCTCACACCCATCTGTAACTACAGTTCCAGAGGACCTGGCATCCTCTCTGGTCTTTGCAGACACTGGATATGGTGCACTTACATACATGCAGGCAAAACACTCATACACATAAATAAAATATTTTTTTTTTAAAAAAATCATCAAAACAACAATACTATATGAGAATTTTCTGGGCCAAGCAGTCCTTGCTGCTACATAAGGAAAACAAAATTTAGGGTAATTCTAAAGACACTCGCATAACTTGCAAGGCATCGCTACTGTCTTCCTATTTTGGGGTGACATGTGCTGAATGTTACCTTGGTATCTATAAATGGTATTTCTCATGGCACAAGTTTTAATCTCCCTAACCCGCACTCTACCTCCAAACAGTGTATATATGTATACATACATATGACTAGGAGAGTGTCCTTACAGCATCAAAAATGAGAGAACATTCTTTTGAAGCAGTTCTGTTGTACAATGGCTGCTTCATGTCCATGAAGCATCAGAAGCAAGCACGGGAAAACAGGAGAAGCTAGATCTCCATATTGAAATAGTAAAATATATAAAATATACAGTAAATCTTTCAATAACCTAATAAGATAGGAAAAGGCATAAACAGATTTTATGACGAAAACACACAGAAGGCAAATAAAGCACATAAATGTTGGTCAACAAATTTAGTCATTAAAGAAACTCAAATTACACAATGAGATCATTACATGCTCAGTAAAATGGTAAAATTTAAATACCATCAGGTAGGCCTAGCAAGATGACCACATGAGTCAAAGTGCTTGCCACCTCAGTGTGAGAGCTGGATGACCTGAGTTCTTACCACATTAAGGTGGGAGGAGAGGAACTACATAGAGCTGTCCTCTGGCTTGTGCACACATTCCAGAACACATGAACACGTTGAAACATCACACACACACACTAACAATAAGTGAGTTAAAACTTAAGCAACATGAAGTTATTTGCAATTACTGGAACAACTCAAATTCCTTTATCTGCTAGTGGGAATATAAAATGGCACAGCCACCATGGAAAACAGTTTGGCAAGTTAACTTAAATCTACCACATGATACATCCATTACAATCTAATTATATACCCCAAAGTTTCAAAACTATGTGTTCATATTAATACTTATATGCCAGTGTTTATAACAGCATTATTTATAGTAGTTTCTAATGGGAAACAATCAAAATGCCCTTTAACAAGTAGGTGGATAAACTGTGGGACATACATAAAATAGTCTACTACTCAGTAATAAAATAGAATAAACTATCAACACAGAAATAAATATTGATGAATATATCAAGTGACAGTGCTAAATTAAACCCAAAAATGTATCCTGTCTTATTCTCTTGTATAAAGTTTTATAAATGAAAAGTAATTTATATTGACAGAAGGATCAGGTTGCCTGAGGACATGGGTAGAGAGAGGTATGTGTTACAGTGGCATAAGAAACCATTTTGTTGTGATAGAAACACTTGTCGGTTCTGATGATTGTTTCATGAGGTTAATATACCAAATTTTCATTGTATGCATTTTATTCTACTTCAATTATAATTCAATGAACTTTCAAAAGTCTATAATTTTCTTCTGGTCTGCTTTAGGATCAAGCCTACATTCTCAAAGTAATAACAGGTTTTTTATTAAGACATCCACAAGTTTACCACCTCAACAGAGGAATGGACCAAATACAACAGAGAAAAAGGTAGAAAGTTTTGTTACATATGTTTTGCATGGATGGTTAATATATATAGTTTTTGTTTGTATGGGGTAGCCCCTTCCTTAACTTGATTCTGTCTATTCAGAGAATATGGAGTCCTAGGCAAGTCTTACCCTCTCCATGACAAGGTATACTGAGTCAGCTTCATGCTTAGTAGAGCAGAACTGAGCTTAAACTGAGCTACTGTGGGGCAGGTCCTGGGCTAACCAAGAAGAAAGGAAAAGGGTAAATGAAGATAGCCAGATGGAAGATAGTTACCATCTAGGGGTAAAGCATGCATAAACAAAAAACCTTACGATATACCAAAAGATTTTATTTGTATAAAATTCAATGGGAGTACAGAAGGTATAGAGACCAGTCCTACCTTGAGAGGTTTAAAGAGGATTTTCTAAAGGAAGGTTAGTTGATTTAAACTTCGAAATGTAGGTAGAGATTTTTCACGTTGATCCATGTAAGGATACACTGAGGCAATATTGCAGACTGGAAGTATGGGAGCATGAGCCAAGAAGATGGAGATGAGCCTGTAAAAGTAGATTGAAGCCAGAACCTTGCTGAAGTACAAGTTCATCCTCTCAGCAATGGAGACATTGAACCTTTTTTTTTAGTTGGAAAGTGGGAGGAAAAAAGAATTATTTGGATTCCAAAATGATAAACCAGTTGCAGTTTGTGGAAAGGATAATGGAGAAAAGTGAAATTTAGTTCCAAGTCTTCTGGAACAGTCGAGATAAAAATGTAGAATACAGGGACTGGGAAAGTAGCTGAGTGGCAGAGTGCTTTCCCAGCATGTAAAAGGACCTGTGTTCAGTCACTAAGACTGAAAATGAAAACAGTGCAAGGGCCCAAACTAAGGAAGTGGCAATGAGGATGAAGTAGAGGCCACAGATTCAAGGGATCTCAGAGTTGGTTTCAGGACTTGGCCACTGAATAAATCCCTGAGGTAGATGAGTAAGATGATGATGATGATGATGATGATGATGATGATGATGATGATGATGATGACAGTTTTGTGTGGAGGTTTTCATAGTGCTCGTGCTTACCTCCTCATCAGAACTCATTGTATTGGCTTGTGTTTGTCTATTCTAGTAGCTGAACTTCTTCAGGTCAGAAATAGTCAACTTTAGTTCCAAGAAATGTGCCCAATAAACACTAGATTGCATTGGATTAGCCTCCTCTGAAACAAAGGAAACAACTCTGAAGTTTTTGGCATTGTGTATTGGCCATGTGTGTAGCCAAAATACAAAATGTAGAAGAGAAGAAAGTTTGGAAAGATGGATTGCTCACATATACGGGGCTTTGTTTTGAACTAGTTAGATGTAGGTACCTATGTGAGGCACCAAAAGAACTCTGGTATTATGTATTAGCATTGAGAACAGTGGGGATTAAGGGGAGGGTGCTGTCTTAGATTACTGTAGAGTAGGTTAACAGGCCCTTTTAGAAGCTAAATCAATAATGTGTTTTCCCTTTTACTGTTATACCATACAGCATGATAGAGAAACATCAAGGAGATTACATCATTCTCTTGACAGAGGTAAGAAAATGAACAATATTCATTGTTTGCTTTTTTTGTCAGTTAATTAACTTGTTTTGTAGCTGTCTTCATGATTATAAAGTTTGTGCTTTCTTTGCTACAGAATCTTAAAATTCAATGGCATCAGTGTCACTCTTACATTTCTGGACAGTGGCTAGGTGAATATAGGCCTTTTCGGGATTTATAAAATATAATGAAGTCAGGGTCTTTGATATAGGGTCTGCACAGATAGGCAGAGTTCGTCACATATTATACTGTGGTTTGGGAGCTTTGGTGCAGAAAATTCTCCCAAGAAGGTACCTACCCTCTACTGCTATACTTTTCTCACAAACATAACAGAAATGCAGCCTATCCTACAAAAGTTTTTCAGGCATATTACACACACACACACACACACACACACACACACACACACACACACGACACACACACACACCTACCTGTGAAGAACACTAGGACATGACAACCTGAGGTGTTGTCCAGTCCCCAAATTCTACTGTGCATAAAGCCAAATGTATCACCTTCTCTTCTCACCCAGGCAGAAAACCTAATTCTTTTTTTAAACTCTATTGCTTATATTTCACATCCTAAATTGTCTACATTCTTATCTTCTTCATAAATTCTCACAACCCCATTTCCTTTCCGTTTGTGTCGCTTCACTCTTGCAATACTAGCCCCCTACGATTAGGGTGTCTTAGGGCAATGGTGGGCCAGTGGAATTTAATAGGAAGAAGAATTTCGAAAGCCCTGGTGTCATCCTCTCTTTGGAGGGTCTACCTTATCTTGTATAAATAATACCTTCTTGTATCTGGCAATGCATCCTTAGTAATCTAGTCTACCAGTAATGTAGATTCCCAGTATGGAGGGCTGTTTGCTATTTTCATATTCAACGGTACCTCTTCTTCACCTCAGGAGCCAAAAGAATCTCAATTCCTGTTCCATCTCATAGTTTGCAAGCAACAGAAGTTTCCAGACAATCTCTTCATGATATTCCAAAACAAGAGGCAAATATTCCTTTTCAAAACACACATAAACAGAGAAAGTGACTTATGAAATTATGATCAAGATTAGTGTAAAAAAATCATTCATTAAATGACAATTTTTAAAATCTCTGTTCCTTGGCATTAATGATTCTATTAAAAAAATAAATTGTGAGTTCCAGTAACAGTGTTGGGCTACTTCTGCGTGCTGATGCTCATTTCTACTAGTTGTGTCTGTGTAGCCAAACTGAACATGTGTGGAATACCACTAACAGTCAGCAAGCTGACAAAAGCTTGGGTTTGAAATTTGTTGGGCAGATCTGAATTTGGACACTGTATTTGCCTTTTTTCTCTTGATTGTATCAGAGATTGACTCTAGGGTCTTGTGTACACTAGGAAAGCATTGATCTACACACCCCAATTTTACTTTTTTTATTTTTGAGTTATGGTCTTATTACGTTGTTCAGGCTGGCCTCAAATGTCACTATATGGCTCAGGCAGGATCAGCCTCCCCGAAGTAGGCCTGGAATTACAGGCCTAGACCCTCTAGACTCAACTTGCCAGGATTCTTTTTTTGGGGGGAAGGGGTGGGGGTTTCGAGGCAAGGTTTCTCTGTGTAGCTTTGTGCTTTTCCTGGAACTTACTTGGTAGCCCAGGCTGGCCTTGAACTCACAGAGATCCGCCTGGCTCTGCCTCCCAGTGCTGGGATTCAAGGCGTGAGCCACCGCCCGGCAGCCAAGATTCTTAATAGTGATCACCTGATGGAACTTACGTGTTCACTCTTAATAACCATCAAGTTACAGGGCTTCTCACTGGTGGACTACAAAACATTTAAGGCACATGCTGTGCCCTGCAGAGGAAACATCCAATTAACTGTGAATTGCGTCTCTTCTGCTGCTGACAGTGCAAAGACAGCCATATTGTCTCATCTGTCCCCTTTGGCACTGGTTCTGAACCATCTTGGGAAGACAGTTAGTAGCAGATATTCACAGTGAAACCTCTGGTGTCAACACAGATTGCCTCTAGTGCAGTGGCTCTCAACCTGCCTAATACTGTTACTCTTTAATACAGTTCCTCATGTTGTGGTGGCCCCCAACCATAAAATTATTCTGTTGCTACATCGTAAGTGTAATTTTGCTAGTGTTATGAATCATAATGTAAATATCTGATATGTTATGCAACCCCCAAAGGAGTAGTGAACCACAGGTTGAGAACCACTGCTGTAGGGGATGACAATTTGCTTTGGCAGCAGTCAAATCTGCATCAGATCTAAGGCTCCATCGGCTTGGTGTTAACTGCTTCTGCTGCTCTAAAATGTCGACATGGTTTGAGGGCAATATTATCAAGAAGGAAACTTTCTGATGCCTTCCCAAATGATTTCTGCATAACTGGGGTAGAAGTAGCCTTGAGCATGCTAGACAAGCATGGCACCAGCATCCCCAGTCACAATTAGTTCACTTTAGAATTAGTGAATTTCATTTACCTTCATTAATTAATTCTCCAAATAGTAATACATATAGCATAAGTCAAATAAAACATGGTGTTTACATACACATTTACATACATGTACATTTCAAATTCTTGCATTTCTGGGTTTTTTGTATGAACAGCAGCCAATGTCAAAGTCCTTTGAAAGCTGAGTGGAGGAATTTTGTTTCATTGTTTATATTTTCCTTCTGGCATATATATCTGACAAGTGGTAATATGATTGATAAAGAGAAGACCAAGAAATCAAGAACTACACATGAGCTATGTAAACATTAGCAATACTTATTAAGTAAACCCTATGATCCATTCACTCACATAATATTTATTGAGCTTCTGCTAAATACCAGGCTAACTAATGAACATTCAAAGGAGCAAAACCATGATTCCCAACAATTGTATTTTATAGTTTAGTGGAGAAGTCATGTCAGTAATCACACCCCATATGATCAGTGCATAACAGAAGTAGATATACATAAAATACAATGAAAACACAGGGAAGCCACAGAGGCTTTTATACAAGAAGCCGCAGTTGAGCTGACACACAAAGGCTTTGCTTGTCCAAGCAAATGAAGGAATGATGGGAGACAGAGCCTTCTAGCAAATAAGAATGTGTTTGCCAAGGGACATTAGAGTACAGTGTATTTTGTATAAACTAAGTATTTCAATGTTGCCCTAGCTAAAAGCTCATGGAAATCACAGAAAGTGAAGCTTGACTGGTAGGTAAGGACTGAATCACTCTGATTCTGATAAGACATACCAAGCATCTACATACATATTACCCTATTATCTAAGAGAAGCTATTGAAGATCTTCAGCAAATGCACAATTTGGTCACAGCTTGCCTTTGTGAAAGAGAGAAACAGAATTAGAACAAAAAGACTGTATTTAACTGAGCAATAAAAATTAAAAACAGCATTTGTGGAAAGTGTACTGTACACCCACACTAAGCTAGTCCCTAGATATTCTTATTTAGCCCTCCCAATAATATAATGAAATTGTTGGTATTTTATCACCAGTCTTCATATAAAGTAAGTCTCTCAATATGGTAAACTATCTGTTTCTCATGAAAAAGAGGCTATAAAAAACAGCCAATGTGAGAAATGTATCCCGAGCAAGGAAGATGCAATGAAGCATGCGCTCGTGAGCAAGTGTGCATGCATGCGCGCGCGCACACACACACACACACACACACACACACACACACACACACACACACACACACCATTTTCACAGAGAAACACAAAGTACATGTAGTTTAAATAAGACATTCAAAATAGATCATTGAAATTTTTTGTGCTGCTGGGGTTTTTGAGCCCAGTGCTTTGCACAGGCTAGACAAATGCTCTTCCACTAAGCTGCACTTCCAGCCCTGATCACAGTGTACTGCTCCTTCACAGCATACTTTGCACTTACTGGGAGAAAAATACCAAAATGCCTTTAGCATGAATTGGGCTCTCTAATCTCTACTACTTTTTGTTATTCAGAGAATCCTGTTTAAGGCTTGGATTTACTCAGGACTGTGTATGATTGACATATACCATCCCAAGATTCCCATGAACATTATCTCAATGAGTTCTCACTCAAATATAAATACCCAGAAATATTTTATAAAATTTACTTGTGGAACTAGGTGATGTTAAAACATGTTAAATTGTGTTTGAATGGGAAGAAATGAATGATATGCAGACAAGTGAACAAACACATAAAGCATTCACTCAAGACATGTTACATTATTAAATTTTCTCTATGAATCAGATACTGTAAAGTAGTAACTATAATGCAGAACAGTAGGTCCTATACCGGGAAGGTGTCTAGGGTTCTTCAGAAGCACTGATGGAAGACACCTTGACATATTTCAAGGAAAGCTCTCTGGAGAAGAGCGTATGAGCTGAACAAATCCTGAAAAGTGAAGAGGTTCAAACGGGACACTTGAGTTCCAGATAGGGAGATGGTGTGGAGACCAACCCTGAGGTAAGAGGAAAAAAGACTTCTCTGCGAGTCTTTGGAGGAGCACAATAGAGCAATGGCAGCAGGGAAGTCTCTATGATCAACATAATAGGCTATTTGTTAATTGCACAGAAGTGCTGCGGAGAGCAGATGTTACTCGATCTTCATTCAGAGTTTACTTCCATGCAGGGGTACTACCATCTCTTGGGGCCTCTCAGATCTAAGCTAAAGGAATAAATAAAGTAGACAAAGCCAGTCATTCCCATTCTTCCATCTATTTCTATGCTCCTTTTATCCCCAGGGCTTTTACCCTCCTTTCAAGTAGACTCCTACCACCACCTCTTTGTGTAGCTTCTGTGACTCTGGACCAACTGCTCCTCCACCTAACTAGTCCAAGTTGCACTGCTACTTACATCTTGTGGGGTTATTTCCTAATGAGAATAAATGGTTCTACTCTATAGTACTAACCACTGTTACTTCACATTACAGATATTTTCTCCAGTGATGGAAACTAAAGGCTGTAGAGAGGATTTTTAGTTTTTAGTCTATGGGCCTCTCAGCCTTCAAACACTAGTAGCCATCTATTTTGACAGTGTTCTGTTCTCTACATCCTTGAGTAATATACCACATGTGTGAAGTAACTCCTGTAGCAGGAATCTTAACAGGTCTTATTAACAAGAACAAACCTGAGGCCAGTTATTGGGGTGAATGTTGGAAGATCAGAGAAGCAGAACAAGCCACAGCTACCTCACTTCACCAGTTCCTCAGCTGGTCTTGTTTCCTCAGACTGGATGCTTCTGAGTCCTTATCTGAATATGTCTCAGCTGAATTGCTGCACAAAGGCCTAAATGCTTAACCGGCCAAATGCTTTACCAGCCAAATGCTTCTAGTTTCTGGTCTTCACGCCTTATATATCTTTCTCTTTCTGCCGTCACTCCCTGGGATTAAAGGCGTATGTCTCCATGCTGGCTGTATCCTTGAACACACAGAGATCCGCCTAGCTCTGCCTTCCAAGTGCTGGGATTAAAGGTGTGCACCACCACCGCCAAGCTTCTGCTATGGCTTGCTCTGACCCATTTTCTAGCCACCATTTTTGGCTCTGTATCTAGTGGCTGTCTGTTCTCTGACCCCAGATAAATTTATTAGCGTGCACAATATTTTGGGGAACACAATACCCCCACAAACTCCCAATGCAACACACATAGCAGCATCATATTTTAAATGCTCAACAAATCAAATAAGGTACAGGATGAGCTTCATAAATCCCAAACTATGATGCAAATGTGTGGGCAAAGTGAAGTAGTGTGTGTGGCAATGAACAGTGTTGGCATTCAGGCCAAGATTCCTAGAAGAGTTGGAGCTAAGGACTCATGAACAGCAGTTTTCATTAATTGTGTGATTGTTCATAGCATTCAGCAATGTCGTGGGAAGAAACTGACTAGGCTATACATTGTATCAGTCTGAGAAGGAAAGGTAGGAGGGTGTTTAGGGAAAAAAGAAAAGAAATGAAGAG